>NW_008751807.1:419866-524835 GCF_000715545.1 Opisthorchis viverrini
ATATATCGCCACCTATTTTCCAATCACATAGTCCATGGCACTTTGTTACGCATTGACTGGCCTCTCGTGTAGCGACTTCTCATGTGGAAGGTGAATTCGTGATGTGGATCATCAACCCTCCTGAGTGACATATAACTAACTACACTACAAATAGCTTAGGAGGAACAATAATTCACACGGTGGGTGGAACTTCCACCTGAGAAGTTATCACTCGAGAAAAGTTGGAGGCAGGCGACCACGTGATCTGGATTCTACGACTGAAGAATGAGTGAGTCAATCATCCCATTGGTTAGCTGCTCGTGAGCAAAAGGTTGGGTGTTCAAACCAGTAGCTGGGATGTTGCGGGTTTCAGACTCCCTGGATTTTCGTGAGATTAGCACTACTGATGATTACCAGTATGGACGAAACAACCGTACAGTGCTGCTCAGCTTTTAAGCATAGGTCTGCTTCACTTAGAAAACAAAATCTCTGTTGGAAATTCTAGAATATTCTTACGCTACAAACAGATTTTGGAGACCTAAACAGTCAAACCTATCACAGTAGTATGACAGTGCTTAATGGTGGCTCAAGTATAAACTAGTCCATTATCGTATCATATGGATCATCAACTAACCGAAGGGAGAGTCTTCATTAGACATCAGCCAGTGAGACTATTGTCATTTTATTTTCAGACAAAAGGTTTGCAGCAGTTCTTTTGAACACGACAGACTGTATCAGTGAAGGGAACGTTATTCTTCTGTCAAGAATGACAGTTCGATCAAGACAGAGGACAGCATATAGCATCTGCTAGAAAGGCTCATGGACAGAAGCATTGTTCCGCCCGGTTCCACGCTGATAGTTTTCATTCTCTCCTATATAACATGATAGTGGTGTGAATTTGGACATGTTGCAAACTAACACGATCTCCTCTTATCCTTCCCATATTTTTACCTGATTTTAGCCTAAAATTTATTTGCTTATGGAATTCACTGACGCACAGCTTCTCTACAATGTCCTGCACCGACGAGGCACTGGTTTTCATCCACAGGGCTAGCCATCCAAATGAGCGACCGGTCTCTACTCAAGTTTTATGACGGAGATGAGGATAATGGTGGACACACGAAGAAATAGCTATTCCTCAACCAAAGGATCGATCGTGCATCGGCTGGGTATATTACTTCCTGATACTCTTACGCAATTAAGACAAAAGCATATCAGGTAGCCACAGAGAGACAGGTAATCGCGTCTCCACTCAACCGGTAAATTCAAGGGAACATAAAGGCTTGCATCTTAGTTATGGCCTCCACACACATACACCTATAGGCAAACGCGAACAAGGTTGCAGCCCAGAAGCAATCTCCCCGCAACACATGCTTCACAGGAGATCGTTCGATTACAAGCGTGCCCGGTGATCTCAACTTGTTCAACCTTTTCAATAGACTGCGACAGATTTTGACAGCAGGCACCTGCCCTCCACAAGTTTATGAGTAGAGGAAAAAATCGAGGGAAATCAGAGGGAAAGAAGCTACCACCTAACAAATTATAGCCCCCTTCGAAGGGAATTTCAGGTTCACAAGGCTGCATTAATTATCTATTTTCTGGATGGGTAAGGGGCCCCTAATTAATGCGAAACAGCTGAACAAATCGCTCACTGAATTGAAATGAAAGTTTTAGGCATCCTTCGTTGATGGGTTCCATTGAATTGGCTCCAGGCCATGTGGTCAATATTCTATGCATAGTGTCTGAATTTACTTCTTGAAGGTGATATTTGGCTGAATGAAATGAATTACAGGAAAAAACATCCAGGGGTTGTAGCTTATGGTTGTGTAAGTCCGATTTTCAAAAAAACTATTCACGTTTCCCGTACGCCTTTCTGTTTTTTTTTAGGAAGACACTTTTGGAATCCTCCAATCCCGGAGTTTGTCTCCAAAAAACCGATGTCATTTTCGTGCCACTCAATCACCTTGGAAATTTTGTTTTTCTTTATTTGGATGCCACCAAATGTTATTTTACGCAGTGTCAGTACCCGACGTCGCAATGCGGTCAAGCGATTGCTCCTTTGTTATATATAGTACATTCATCAGAATTCATAGGCTTGACAGTCGCCCTATATGCTTCATTCCAAACTTGCATTTTTTGCCACACGTAGACGCGGATGTACGTGGGTGACCGAAGGTCACTGCAGTGGACCACTGTTCCTGTGTGTCTATTCACAAACAACACTGAAAGTCCCGTTGTCAACGCATTCACTTTTTTTAATTTTCATTCCATATTTTGCAGTCGTCTACCTATTCTCTTCTTAATAAAATGACTGAACAAACTAAGAAGACAACCGATCAGGGCTTCTGTAAGTGATTACAGTATAAGCAGGGCGCTGCATATTTTGAAATTGATGTACAACACACCGGCGGCCTTTTACATACTGCTCATATTGTCGTCTGCAATTTGTGTTTAGTGCCTCAACCTTTAATTGATCAAACACATCATTTGGGTCGGTGGCCCTGCGGTCTCTGTTGCGAAAGTTAGTGGCCAAACAAACCTTTCACACAAGTGGCAAACAGATTGCTTCTTATCTATTCCCTCCTCAATTTCTTATCAACTATACGGTCGTCATTTCATGTTATCAGTGTTGAATTGATCAGCGACCCAGTACGCTGTCTCAAATATTTCACTTGAAAATGTCTTGACTGTGAACAGCAGAATACGTTTTTCACTCACCGTTTGGTTGCGAATCGGACTATCCTTGCGTGAAAGTAACTAAAGAAATAAACAGTTTGGTTGGAATGAAAACAAGCTAGAAGGGAGGCACGTGTCCGGAAAAAGCCGGACGAATAGAGACACATAAAAACGCACTTGTTCCCCATGATTACTGAGTCATGTGAGATCACAAAAATTACCATTAATTCATGGAACATTTGTAACTAGGCGAAATACTCAATTTTGGCTTTGTTGTTTTCGTCCACCTACTTTTGAGAAAATCATGGGGATAGGAACATACCGATAGACGCATGTTTTAGCCAATCCAGCTTCCAAATATGTACTGAATGGTTTGAATATCAGTCACGATACTGCTTCAATTGCAAAAACTTTTGTAAGGCCTCGTCGTTTTGACCACTGCAGACTTTCACTTTCCAGTCACACCCTGGAAACGCCGTAACTTCTGTTGACCCCATACTCATCGCGTTCTGTGGTAGGCGAAAGGCAGGTGTTGGGTGCGAGCCTTATTCTGGTAGGGGAAACTACCCGAAGGCATACACATAACACCACATATACCAGTATTCAAATACCTTGTTTCGGTTTCCGTTCTCTCTGAAAGTTTACCACCAATGAAAACGCTCTCAAGTGCAAATGCTTCCAAAGTATCTGATCGACTATTTTTCAATCCATATTCTTTGGTGCAAGGTGAATTGATGATGCCATTGATGACTGAACAACTAGGAGCCATTAGAGACGAATATAGACGACAGATTACTCTACGGGAAGCATTCTTAAGTGACCTTCTAATCAGGAAGATTCAACGTAATGTTTGAGATTCTGCTCCGATCAGCCACTTTTGTTGGGGACAGCGGGGTCAGCGGGTACGATTTCCATGCGCACGTTTTCCGATTTTTCTCAACAGAATGGAGAGTTTCCATTTAGAAATTAAAAACACCGTCATCCACGGGTATTCACTTTCCCAACATCAAGACTACTTCCAAGGTGTCATTCTGTTTATATTTCATCTTTTGCGTATGGCACACATCCTATCGTCGAAAACACATGTACGTGTGTTAGCAAAATGTTTCATGAGACGTAAACCGTTAGACACAGGGAATTGATGAGACGGTACACGTTTCACATTGCAGGTTGTTTTATTTACATGATTCAACCCCGGAATAAGGTTGAACATCTGTTTCAACTTTTTTTTCACTTGCTAATGTGAGCGCGGTGTCTAAAATGCTGTCACACAAATGATCACCAGTTTAAAGACCGATCCTTAGTGTCATTTGACTGCTGTGTTTCTCTTCCCTCTCGGAATAAATCAAGTGTATTGAACTACGCTAGTAGTGTTGCAGTTATGATATCCATTGTTGTAAGCTTGACAATTTGAGTTCAGTCCACCCCGTGACGATAGTGTTTTTCTGTTAGAACAGGTGTTCCATCAATGAAGTGGGGTATGGAGAATACTTCAACGGATACACGTTCTCCATGTTTCAGATTATCGAACGTTCAAAAATAAGCCCAGGAGCATGTGACCAGATTCACTGACATGGGGCACCATCGTGTTTTAAGCAATATTCAGTGAAACTGAATTAGTCAAGCAATTCGAAACTGTGCTTTCTTGGCCACAGTATTAGGCACAACAGACAATGCGTCCGGTGATAATGATGGCAATGACGACTGGTCGGATGCCGAAACTGATCCTTAACAGAAATTCAAACCGGTTCTACCTTCTTTCAGGGTTGAGTATGGTTGAAATGCGCTTAGAGTTATTCTGGCCTGCCAAAACTAAAACATCATTTTTAGATGTTTTGAGAGGGAGAGAGAACATCCGGAGAGAAAACATTAAAAAACCAATATGACTCGTTATGATCATGTTTGTGACCAGCAGATCGTTTTAAGCTCCATTAATAACCAAGTTTTCTTCGGGTTCCGGTAAACAGATGTGCAATTATGAATGACACTGGTCTTTACTTGTCGAAAACCTGATACGTTTTCACACATTCTGAAAATATGCTTCAATATTGGGTAACAACTGCGAAAAAACAAGGCTATCTTCTCGGCCAGTTCTAAGCTTGCAGTTTGTCATGCAGATAAGTAAGATCGAACTGTTCTACTTGTGAACCCAGCATTGACCGAAAAGTCCAGGCTAAGCCAAACTTTCGAAAAAGAATTCATAGCATCAAGCCCACATTTAGATGTAACAAGTCAGAGGTGCATGAATGTCCAGCTGTGTGAATCCCGCACCTCGGCAGTATGGTACTCATATTGTTATGGTTCATGAAAAGATAAACCTAAAATCCACCCCCAAATTGTCCCGCTAGCCCAATAATTGTCACCGGCGATAGTCAACATAAAAAACACAAATCGACAATGACCACTTAGAGGAAGTGAGAGAGAGAGAGAGCTAACGGAGGACGTGTCAAGTCAGACCAGGCTTAGCAAGTATTGATCTTGAAAGTGGAATGTTGAGAAACTCTGGATAATGTGAAAAAAATATCCGAACAAGATAATGCCACATATGTTCGTCTGACGACGTTTGACGGCCCTCTACGCACATATAACGTATAAAGTGAAGACGGTATCACCATAAATACAGCACCACTTAGGTTGCAGTATCAGATCGGTGTTCGACAATGCACCGTCTCTATTAGCACACACGTCTTCAGTTCAACTTAAGTGAAAGACAACCGTCTGGAGTTTATTCACATCAACCCAATTTGACAAACTTACGTATACGTAGTAATGGTGATGCTTGATAGCGTGTAGACAAACGGAGGTTGTGTAGTGCCAATTTTCGTTCGGCTTTAATTCAGATGTTCCAAAGTTGTCCAAATTGATCTTTTCTGACAACCGTGAAACTGGATCAATCCGTTGTAAGTGTGGTATGCTTTCTGCTGTTCAGATAAGTACGTGAAACGCTTCTTTTGTTGTTGTTAATATTTATTGTAACGACCGACAGCCTGCTGATTACTTCCAAATTTTGTCTTCTTCGTTATTATATACATAGTATACAATGTATTCGGTTTACCTGCATCTAAGCACAGATTTCGACAGTTTACTGATAAGCCCGTCACAACTGATACAAGCCTGTCACAACAAACAGGATATGGATATAGCCACCTATATGACTGTTTACGCAAGTTCAAATCGATGTGGGGGCAACAAACCCAGAGAATACGTCAACTTCAAATGGTGCACCGGGAAACGTCTGAGCACCGTACCTGGTGGTGAATCTCTTCCTCAAGGAGACTGGAAAATGACTAAACGAATGTGCCAAAGTCTAACCCAGAACCCTGTCCACGAAGTTAAACCTACTATATGCCATGACAGATAAATCCAGAAGATAGTGTAAACATGATGCATTTGCACAATTTCTGCCTTCTTGCTTCTTATCATTTCTCACGCTTTCACTTTCCGTTTATTTCCAACTTTTGTTTCTACCTTCCAATCTCGCACTTCATCACATGGAAAGATGAAACTTTTTAGTTATTGTATTTAAAACACACACAGAGGCATTAGTACTAGTTTTTCATATCATAACGATGGATTCATTCGTGGATTCCTCCAAGTCTTGTCAGTTAACCGCACTTCTCCGCAGCTCACCGTAACACATGCATTCTAGAGGCTATCCATTGTGGCACCACCAAGATGGGAAGTTAATAAAAAGGGTACAAACCAGTAATCGCGTTACTGTTGGTAGCGCTATATCGTATTATGATACCAGCGTCGGTTTTATATATACATATATATATATATGTATATGTATATAGAAGAAAATACGTGTCTTGCTTCTTATCATTTCTCACGCTTTCACTTTCCGTTTATTTCCAACTTTTGTTTCTACCTTCCAATCTCGCACTTCATCACATGGAAAGATGAAACTTTTTAGTTATTGTATTTAAAACACACACAGAGGCATTAGTACTAGTTTTTCATATCATAACGATGGATTCATTCGTGGATTCCTCCAAGTCTTGTCAGTTAACCGCACTTCTCCGCAGCTCACCGTAACACATGCATTCTAGAGGCTATCCATTGTGGCACCACCAAGATGGGAAGTTAATAAAAAGGGTACAAACCAGTAATCGCGTTACTGTTGGTAGCGCTATATCGTATTATGATACCAGCGTCGGTTTTATATATACATATATATATATATGTATATGTATATAGAAGAAAAATACGTGTAGAAAAATAGAGGAAAAAAGGGCAGTTTCTTTATATCTGACCTTGGACCATCAGAACGACACAGATCGGGTAGATCCACTTATTTTTCACCAAAAATGAGACAAGTTCTTCGACCACTGCTGGGCTTTTCCTTCTGTTCTGCCCATGTAAATGACCGAGCATACACACAGCTTGGCAAACGGTAGTGTACATGTGGACTGTGGGACAGGTACAGACAAACAAGTCTGTGCTTCGCATTACGGTTAGTTTGCGCCATTCTGTCTGATCCCTTACCTTCCTTTTTGATGAAAAAATACTGTTTTCTGATGGGTAACCATTCAGGTGAGATATTTGTTTCAAGCAGTTGAGTTCACTATAAATCATGTCAATTTGCCCTGGTCTACACCATCTTTACGGGAATGTGTTTATGACTGGTTACTAAGAGACTGGCAAAGTGTTAGTTCTGTCTCATCCATGCATTTTTCCAGACGTGAATATTGTGCCACAACCTTCACTATAGGTTAAATTGCACAAGAATACTCTACTGTTGTATTTTTTCGTGTGCTGCACCTAATCCCAGGTTAGGTTGTAAGAACGGTAAATGGAAATTTTGTTCCAATTCCCGGATTGGATATAACGGGCGTAGTAGTCATGTCTTATGAACGAGGTTTGGGGCTTGCTGTATAAGGCTAGACATTAGGGCATAATCTAGGCCTGGTCAAATTAGACCCTCCATCGAGGAGCCATCTATTTATTTGAAAAAAAAGTATAATTGAAAGTCGAAACTTATATTTTTTGTACACAAGATAGCCAGCAGTTTCAGTTCTACCACCAGTCTTGCGGTGAGGATAAATTCAAGTTAGATGTAGTTTCATCTTGCTTCTTTTGCTCGAATTCCTTCTTTTCTTGGTCAACCTGGGTGTAGCTACAACATCTTCCAAAAAGGCATCCGCTAACTCCCGTAATATTAATTTTTGTGACCATGAAACAGTTATCCAGAGATTCTTCGCCTTCGTAAGGATATTCCACGTAAGAATCCCCAGAGTATGGGCGCGACGCCGATAAACCTTAAAATGAGTGCGATAAGTTGCCTCAGGTGTCCATCACAGGTAAAATGTGTCCACTTACCTGCCTTACTTTAGTTCCACACTATATTGAAATCCACCAGTTGATACAGTTCCGTTGTGATCAAATTCAGACAGCCTTAGGCCATCCTGGTATTGGAGCACCTCCAATCTGAAAGTACACTCAATTTCGTGGAACTTTGGTCCCCAGTTCAGCCTTAATGTAATCCTCAATTCTTCCTGTACCCACTTATCAATCTCACAATGGTATCCCCCTGTTTCTCCCACCGAGACTCCATGTTATCTGTTCATTTTTTTCAACGTGGGCTTTTCCTTACTTCTTCAATTTCTTTGAGGCTGTTTGTCAATAATGAAGCACGGTCGTATTAACACAGTTAATCTCAGTTTTCTATTTTAGAAAGGCCACCGCCCCATCATAGTTCCATTTAAAACCATGTTACGGTAAGATATATCCCCTTAATGAGAGCTCAGTTTACAAATTCAGATCGAAAGAACCATCTTTTCTGCATTTCGCCCGTTAGAATATGATAAAACAGAAGTGAATATCTACCACAACATAAAATTCATGTTGCACAAAATCGTAACTCTAATCATGAGGGGAAACAGAAAGCTCTCCCTCACAAACCGTGGTGTTTTTGATATCATATCCAGTCATATCCAGTCCGACTGCAGAGTCCAGCGATTTCATTGTGATGACCTTTTCGGGACGTCAAATTTTCAAGATAAATAAATACATCAGCACCAAGCCTGATGCGCAAACGAGAACAAGTCCTTACAGACCCCTTACCGCCTCTAACAAACGGGTAATTCAATGCATAAAACTTGTCATGTCTGTACACTATGGGTCCGATCACCATAAACAGCCTTGTTGACGACATCAGTACAAAATGAGGACGGGCATTTATTTCCAAGCAGCTCAACAAACCACCTCACAGATGACATATTTGGAGACCAACTTAACATGGATTCGGATTATTGACATTGACGAGCGTCGACGGAAAGTTCAACATTCAGTCATTGCTATCCAAAGAGGTTAACTAACATGATGCCGCGTATAGGAAGACGATACGCGTCTTCAGGAGGTGATCCAGTGTATATGTAGTAAAGAAGTTAGGAAAGTGAACACAACTCAATCGATGATCATTCAGTTAACTTGATCCACTACTTTGACTACTAATGTATCGCAAGTAGCTTATATAAAGTTCGCGCTTTATTAACATCACGTCGGCAATTCCTTGAAATTGTGTTTCGAAGAGTCCGAGATTATCGGTGTACATTTTGAGACATATTTTACGAAGTTTTCTTCAACAAAAGTTATATATATATATATGATTACGTTGCAATCGTTGCTGGTTAGATCAGCCATCAAAGTCCGGTGTAACCTGGCGGTTAACGGACGAAACTGCTCTTGTGTAGGCCTGAGTAACTTGAGAGAGACCTGGTATCCTTCGAGCTACACAGTAAATATACACCCGACTGGTGCGCTATCTAAATATTTTGCCTGAACAGTAACACCATACACCAGCGCTTGCGGTTACCAAGGCAAAAGAGGGGCAACTGGTATATTTTTCATCACAGGGGTATTAGGTTACTCGGCATGTTGTTAGTAGGTATTCAGATACATTACTCGTTAGCCGCAGACTAAAAACTTCGTACGGCAAACGCGCAGTAAATTTATTCTATTTGTTTTGTACGCAATACAAAGTGTGCATGAAGATGAGCCATCGGGAAAGCCAGAAGAGGATTTAACTGCGATAGTAAAGAAGCCTTGTTTATGCTGAGCTTCGCACCAAAACGAACGAGTTACGCACAAATCAAGGGCATGTTGGCAGTCGAATACACCAACAAATGCTACAACTGTGCAAAGCTTACATGAAGCACTCAGTGGTTACAAACATATAGTTTGTTAACATCTGACAGCAATCAGTTCTTCAGTTTTTTCAAGCGAGTACACAACCTTGTCTTTCTACTGCGACACTGGCCATGCAGTCGCGAGTAATCCGCCAGCTGATCGTAACCTTTCATGAGTAATGAGTGCTCGTGTAGCATGTATACCGGCCTCCCTGACCCCATTTTTAACTTCTGTAACTGGGTTACATGTAACACTATGTATCTCTGCATAGTTAACACTTTTGGCATGTTATTAGTGAGTCAAGAGACAATAATTATGATAAACCTGCAGCCGATTGTGGTAAAATCGAAGGTTTTACCTTTATTATTCATTCATTAAATTAATTACTCAATTATTTTTTACTAAACTTCAAGCCATGTGCACTAATGACGGTGCTTTCGGCTTCCCAAACTTGCAAACAACGGACAAACCAGTTGAACGCATCAAGCCATCTCACGGGATATCGAGTTTTCGAGGGGGCGAAATACTGACTTCCACTGACGTCCATTTAGCTCTTTGAATCTCAAAAGCACCGTCTACAGCACCGTCTCGATTTAGACAACAGTCTCTGCACAGCAACAAAACCCCCGTTGTATTCAGATTCCAGGAAATTTCGACTTAACATTACCGAGATAGTGTAAATTGCATGTTTTACCTACTAGATTTTAGGTGCACCACACGAAGCATACTAAGTGAGCTACCCTGAATAACACTGGTAGAGATAAGGAAGGGTGAAGAGGAGCAGTGGCCGGTTTTGTTTAGTTGTAGGATGCTCGCAAAATAGGGTCGTACCTATTGTATCGGTAGGCCATCAATGCTTGGGGACTGGGATTTTGACGTGGAATTGCTGTGAATGACAATTTCGAACGCCTTGTGAAATTAGGGTAATGATGACACATGAGTCCTCGTTGTTAATGACCAAATTGTTATTGCAGGAAGCATTTGGTGTTGCTATCTGGGGGGGCTGATGAAAACTCTTCCTGCTGAATGGGCTTTAACAGAGTGCTTTTATGTACTGAAGAGCAACCGGATACTATGGATGCCACGTTAGCTAGCAGCAACGTTTCAGGTGCCAGATTAGCAATTGGATTGACAGCTGAATGCCATATGGGTGCCATTTAATAGGTAGGATCAGGATAGGATAGTATAGGATAAAATATAAATATCTGGAACATCAGTCGTAACAGTGATGCTGTTGTTGCTCGGAAAGACAGAGTCGCCAAGAAGTGCCAAGCAATAATCATAAGTAATTTTGTGTGAATGACCGTCAAGAATAGTGAACACTGAATTGGTAATGAGGATAAAATTATGACGGAAGTAGGAAAGCATAAGAGTTGACAAAGGAATTCATGTTTTCTCAGGATGCCACAATGTTGCGAATGGAAGTCATTATGTTAGGTTGGAAAATACGAAAATCATTCTCTACAGATTGGACATCCTGTAAAGCTATCATTTTATTGGCCTAAAGGGTTCGTTTCGGTGTCTTTTATGATCAAGCTGGCTGCAGACAAACTTATTAGTAAGATTTCTAAAATTTATCAGTAAATTTTAGCACGCCAGTTGACCTACAAAAGCGATTGCATAGCTTCCAACACTCATTGCTTGGTGTCGTTTGCCGGCTTAACAGCTAAGTTAGCTCATGAGGGAATATCCGTGTTCGGGGATTAAAGCACATCATTTTTTATGTTGCCCATGCTTTGGGTATCATAGGTCGATGAATGGTCGCCCGTGCTTTCTACTTCATTGAAGGGGCCAGAAATAAAGCAAAGCATCTCAAGAGGATAATGATAGGTTTAGAGCAAGTACTTTTCTGACTGCAGGGAACGGTTTGATAGATGCTTCCAGGAACAATGAGGTCAAGTTCCATGCATACGGCGTTTGCTACCATTGCAAGATCTCAAGGGTGTGGGAACAACGTAAAGCGCGTTGGAGAATCCAAGAGAAACCCTGCAAACTGACCCGAAACAACAATGAAAATAGGCGTCTAGGATGAACATAATAGGTCCAGATTGTTTCAAAACCACCACGAGTCGTTTATAACCAGCTTGGTTGAATGCTCTGGGGTTTGCGTGCAGAAATGAGTCACACACAGGAAGTCACCCAAAGAATGCTTTGGGATCTTAGCATTAACCGGAAAATATCGGGATTGGAAGAGGAACATATGGCGAGCTAAAGCCCGTGGATAGATGCCGCTGGGGATGGAAATGGATATTTTCTTTCGATCATGAAGTGAGAAATACAGCTACAGTCTAGGCGATGTTATCATCGTAAGCTAGAAAGGGGGTCAGGGCAGACAGAAATAGCTTAAAGAAACCGCTGTCTAACAATCCCAATAGGGGTTGTGTCAGTCATAGAGGTATCCGTTTGGATTCAACAGAAAATCCGTGATCTTGAGTGGGTTGAGTTAAATGGGGAAGGAATGAGTATTAAAAACGTCGGTGAACGAAAGCCTCCATTGATATAATCTCGAAAGACGGACAGCTTGCGCGCGTTAATAAATCTGAGTTCAGGTGGTTATTGATCCGCTCGGCTATCTTGGAAGTTCCATTGCAAACGTCGCATCATCATTCGCGGGAAATTCGTCAGTGCAGAGACAGGGAACACTTATTTATTAGCGTCCTTCGTTTTACAGGCTTCTTTAAGCAGTATTTGATATCGGTTACTACAACCAGTTGGTCTATATACAGCACACCCCTAATTCAATCGCCCACTATTACTTGTGCTCTATTGGAATTGGCATTCCACGCATTTCGTTGGTCCGTTAATTGTGGTCGTCTTTCTGGTTGGCCTGTCTGTATTTCATCATGCCTTGTGAATTCATCCCCCTGTGAAAAGCTGTTTCAGCACTTACGCCTTAGCTTTCTATCTGTGGTCCAAACGTCACTGTCTTGCAGTCCAGGTCTCATGAACTTATTTGGCTGGTTAGACTTTCCTGACCCATTTTTCTAGACTATCTTTCCGCTTTACAGGCTAACCAGATGCATTTTCTTGGTACTGGGTATGCGGTCTAATATTTTCCGTGTACTACAGTCAGAGCAATTTTAACCCACTGGCTTTGTATCCTTTTGCTTCTTTCAATAATTCCTGAAAGTGGTTCCTCAGCAGCCTTCAGCTTGTCGTTCTGCGGTTCTCTTCTCCTTAGCAAGTGTCACAGTGGTTCGGTTTCAAGATACCGTGTCTCCATTGATTATCTTCCTCTCTTTGATACTGCTCATGTGTGTATGCAAAAATTGCTTCGGTCTAACAGATGTTCCTCTTGATTTTTACACCTGATTACTGGTGGGATTTTATCATTCCTTTCAGAGGCATACTCGCGTCAAAAACTCAGAGAGACAAGCGTTCAAATATGCTTATGGTTAGACACGCAGCGTTTGAGAGTACTTCACCAGACCGCCCAAATCGCGACTCAAGCCTGTAGTCCCAAAGGGTGGTTACCTACTCTGAAACCCAAAAGCGTGCTGAAAGTCAATAGGCTGTAGACTAATGCATATTTCCCGAGGCGCCAAAACGAGCTCCGTTGAACAACTTGGCCTAAGTCACATACATGCAGTACTGTTGTTTGAACAGGGCGTTTTCCTGGAGTGCATGGAGAGAGTGGGCGCTAATGGAATACAGTGCAGTCTGAAACCTGAGCTGAAAAGAAACTATTTTAACTTGATCAACAACGATAATTCAAAATTTAGCCAATAGAAATAGGTTTGTTTCCCGGTTTGCGGGGAGCGTACTGACTAAGGCATGATGTAGCTGCAAAAATTTGAATGTGGCGGCTAGCACATGGCTGAAAAGAGGCGATGTTAGTGTGATTTGAAATTTTAAATTCCGGAAGTAACTAAAACAGCGGGACCACGGAGGTATGACTATATCATCGACAAATTCGGCCGGTTGAAGCTAAACCCGAAAGCCGTTGCCACGCCTCTGTGACCTTTGTAGTGGTCTGGCTACCCAAAAAATTAGTTTACCAGGAGTGTGTGGTAAAGAAATAAAAATAATTACGCTAGGTTGGGTATACAAAAAAAATGAGGTCAGATGGAACAGACTCACTAACAATTGTTTTCTTTAAAATAGTTCGTCGTTGGCCCAGGTCAGCGAATAAACAATAATCCAATTATGTTGGTCCAGAGGTCTTCTTCTGAACAGCTTCCACATATAATGGATTCCGAAGATGTCTTAAATGTTTTGGTACCAGGGTTAGTACATGAGACTCGAAAATGACCGCTGCAAGCGCGAGTGAAATCAGAAGAGAGAGTCGAAGCACGTGACCACGCTTGAATTATGATAAATTGTACAAGTGCGCGATTTTTGTAGCTTTTCGTATTTAAACAAAAAACGATTATGCAATTGATGAAATACGTAGTGTAAAAATGGAAGTAAAATAAAGGTACACCTTCGAGAGTTGAGTTTATGGATGAAGCTATAAAGGGCGCAAAGATGGATGACGAGATAGAGAAATTAATGACAGGGATAAATGGCAGCTTGCCTCCCAGAATTATGGTGCACAGACAAGCCAGATGTGCCGACTGGAATCTCTGTTGGATAGGAGCAGGTGGTAGATGTTCCTGGAGAGGTTGAAGTAGTGCTGACACATGAGACTGGACGAGTTCCGTAGGGCCATACGTCAAAGGTGTGAATGGGATAGACTGGAGGGGCGGTGGAAAACCGAGGGACGTAAACCGAACGAAAGCTTCAACAGATTCGAGCAAACTTGTCTCGGGGTTTGGGGGCTGGTTAGTACATTGTTTAGAATTGCGAATAATGGTCCGAGAGAATGAAAGGAGACAGTTGGGTGTGTGAAGAGATTAGTTGAGGGTGTGCCAGCAAACTGTGTGTGGCCTCGCTGTAGCCATCATTGTTGTGACACATTGGTTTTGGTAATGCTCGAAAATGCAGGCATCGCTGGGATGATCGGACAATGCCGTAGATTGTACGCCTCGCTGATTGCCCAACTAAGTGTAGAGGGCTGGTTCGTAGCCTAAATACAGATGATCTATTATTCCCTAATGAAGGCAAACGAGCTACATCTACAGCTGGATCGGACCTCACGGGAAGAGATCAATGCCTGTAGACACAAGCTCTTCGTCTTCTTGATCACGAATAGCATGAACAACAAAAGTCCGCTTACGTATACCTTAATGGAGAGAGAATGATTTGCTCACATGTGTGAACTCTTCGTTTTTCCAGATAAATGGTGGCGGACAGTATCCCCTGAAGTCAGTTGTGATGATCGAATTAGCGGCATAATTCCGGGCTGCGAAAGTAGTGTTCTGCTGCGATGTCGTATTGTGTTACTTTCGTTTTAGAAAAACTTGCCGAAAACACGTAAGTACCATACAAAATCCATGTACCATTGTTACAGGGAAACTACGAAAACTCGACACCTATTCCAATGTATGGTTGGCATGGACAACGTTGTATGGTAGGTTCCAGGTCACAGTGATACTAGCACACAGATCCAGACAAGAGCCAAAAATGCGGCACCGCACGGACCTACGATTTGTCTCGTATCTTCCTGACCACCCGCAAATGTGGTGTGCACGCACATCCTGGATGGTCCATTTCGGCTACGTGAGAAAAAATGCTTGGAGAATGCAAAAGGTCTGCTGAAAAATCCGGTGCAACACTCAGACACACTGGAGCATGCCACACAGGAGATGATCAGACACGATGAGTGGCACATGCAGGAACACGAGGTGCACACGTTATACCACTGCGACCGACGGGAAATCCTGTAGGGCGGCGGCTACGTTCTGAACGATGTCTTAATGTCTAGGTATGCATATTCACTCGTTTTGAGGTACTCGGTAACGTGCCCCTAATGCTGGACCATCGTAGCGTTAGAACACACGGTGAGGTCAATCGGCGTTGAACTACCCATAGCCCCTGGTGTTGCGGAATGTGTGGAGTCGCTCTGTAACGTTTGCTTGGATTTGAGCGGTGAATGATTGGAGCCGATGAATATCCAGGAAAGGTCAGGAAGACGCGTTTAGGGGAGGATGGATGTCGAGTTCTTGTAAATTAGACGCAAATGAGAGTTTTGCTTCCCTGTCCAATGGTCTGTAGCCGGTCAGTTAACATTTTGTAATAGATAACCCCGCAGCGATGGCCTCCTTCCTTTCACTTGGTGCCGCTGCTGAATGGGCTTTAACAGAGTGCTTTTATGTACTGAAGAGCAACCGGATACTATGGATGCCACGTTAGCTAGCAGCAACGTTTCAGGTGCCAGATTAGCAATTGGATTGACAGCTGAATGCCATATGGGTGCCATTTAATAGGTAGGATCAGGATAGGATAGTATAGGATAAAATATAAATATCTGGAACATCAGTCGTAACAGTGATGCTGTTGTTGCTCGGAAAGACAGAGTCGCCAAGAAGTGCCAAGCAATAATCATAAGTAATTTTGTGTGAATGACCGTCAAGAATAGTGAACACTGAATTGGTAATGAGGATAAAATTATGACGGAAGTAGGAAAGCATAAGAGTTGACAAAGGAATTCATGTTTTCTCAGGATGCCACAATGTTGCGAATGGAAGTCATTATGTTAGGTTGGAAAATACGAAAATCATTCTCTACAGATTGGACATCCTGTAAAGCTATCATTTTATTGGCCTAAAGGGTTCGTTTCGGTGTCTTTTATGATCAAGCTGGCTGCAGACAAACTTATTAGTAAGATTTCTAAAATTTATCAGTAAATTTTAGCACGCCAGTTGACCTACAAAAGCGATTGCATAGCTTCCAACACTCATTGCTTGGTGTCGTTTGCCGGCTTAACAGCTAAGTTAGCTCATGAGGGAATATCCGTGTTCGGGGATTAAAGCACATCATTTTTTATGTTGCCCATGCTTTGGGTATCATAGGTCGATGAATGGTCGCCCGTGCTTTCTACTTCATTGAAGGGGCCAGAAATAAAGCAAAGCATCTCAAGAGGATAATGATAGGTTTAGAGCAAGTACTTTTCTGACTGCAGGGAACGGTTTGATAGATGCTTCCAGGAACAATGAGGTCAAGTTCCATGCATACGGCGTTTGCTACCATTGCAAGATCTCAAGGGTGTGGGAACAACGTAAAGCGCGTTGGAGAATCCAAGAGAAACCCTGCAAACTGACCCGAAACAACAATGAAAATAGGCGTCTAGGATGAACATAATAGGTCCAGATTGTTTCAAAACCACCACGAGTCGTTTATAACCAGCTTGGTTGAATGCTCTGGGGTTTGCGTGCAGAAATGAGTCACACACAGGAAGTCACCCAAAGAATGCTTTGGGATCTTAGCATTAACCGGAAAATATCGGGATTGGAAGAGGAACATATGGCGAGCTAAAGCCCGTGGATAGATGCCGCTGGGGATGGAAATGGATATTTTCTTTCGATCATGAAGTGAGAAATACAGCTACAGTCTAGGCGATGTTATCATCGTAAGCTAGAAAGGGGGTCAGGGCAGACAGAAATAGCTTAAAGAAACCGCTGTCTAACAATCCCAATAGGGGTTGTGTCAGTCATAGAGGTATCCGTTTGGATTCAACAGAAAATCCGTGATCTTGAGTGGGTTGAGTTAAATGGGGAAGGAATGAGTATTAAAAACGTCGGTGAACGAAAGCCTCCATTGATATAATCTCGAAAGACGGACAGCTTGCGCGCGTTAATAAATCTGAGTTCAGGTGGTTATTGATCCGCTCGGCTATCTTGGAAGTTCCATTGCAAACGTCGCATCATCATTCGCGGGAAATTCGTCAGTGCAGAGACAGGGAACACTTATTTATTAGCGTCCTTCGTTTTACAGGCTTCTTTAAGCAGTATTTGATATCGGTTACTACAACCAGTTGGTCTATATACAGCACACCCCTAATTCAATCGCCCACTATTACTTGTGCTCTATTGGAATTGGCATTCCACGCATTTCGTTGGTCCGTTAATTGTGGTCGTCTTTCTGGTTGGCCTGTCTGTATTTCATCATGCCTTGTGAATTCATCCCCCTGTGAAAAGCTGTTTCAGCACTTACGCCTTAGCTTTCTATCTGTGGTCCAAACGTCACTGTCTTGCAGTCCAGGTCTCATGAACTTATTTGGCTGGTTAGACTTTCCTGACCCATTTTTCTAGACTATCTTTCCGCTTTACAGGCTAACCAGATGCATTTTCTTGGTACTGGGTATGCGGTCTAATATTTTCCGTGTACTACAGTCAGAGCAATTTTAACCCACTGGCTTTGTATCCTTTTGCTTCTTTCAATAATTCCTGAAAGTGGTTCCTCAGCAGCCTTCAGCTTGTCGTTCTGCGGTTCTCTTCTCCTTAGCAAGTGTCACAGTGGTTCGGTTTCAAGATACCGTGTCTCCATTGATTATCTTCCTCTCTTTGATACTGCTCATGTGTGTATGCAAAAATTGCTTCGGTCTAACAGATGTTCCTCTTGATTTTTACACCTGATTACTGGTGGGATTTTATCATTCCTTTCAGAGGCATACTCGCGTCAAAAACTCAGAGAGACAAGCGTTCAAATATGCTTATGGTTAGACACGCAGCGTTTGAGAGTACTTCACCAGACCGCCCAAATCGCGACTCAAGCCTGTAGTCCCAAAGGGTGGTTACCTACTCTGAAACCCAAAAGCGTGCTGAAAGTCAATAGGCTGTAGACTAATGCATATTTCCCGAGGCGCCAAAACGAGCTCCGTTGAACAACTTGGCCTAAGTCACATACATGCAGTACTGTTGTTTGAACAGGGCGTTTTCCTGGAGTGCATGGAGAGAGTGGGCGCTAATGGAATACAGTGCAGTCTGAAACCTGAGCTGAAAAGAAACTATTTTAACTTGATCAACAACGATAATTCAAAATTTAGCCAATAGAAATAGGTTTGTTTCCCGGTTTGCGGGGAGCGTACTGACTAAGGCATGATGTAGCTGCAAAAATTTGAATGTGGCGGCTAGCACATGGCTGAAAAGAGGCGATGTTAGTGTGATTTGAAATTTTAAATTCCGGAAGTAACTAAAACAGCGGGACCACGGAGGTATGACTATATCATCGACAAATTCGGCCGGTTGAAGCTAAACCCGAAAGCCGTTGCCACGCCTCTGTGACCTTTGTAGTGGTCTGGCTACCCAAAAAATTAGTTTACCAGGAGTGTGTGGTAAAGAAATAAAAATAATTACGCTAGGTTGGGTATACAAAAAAAATGAGGTCAGATGGAACAGACTCACTAACAATTGTTTTCTTTAAAATAGTTCGTCGTTGGCCCAGGTCAGCGAATAAACAATAATCCAATTATGTTGGTCCAGAGGTCTTCTTCTGAACAGCTTCCACATATAATGGATTCCGAAGATGTCTTAAATGTTTTGGTACCAGGGTTAGTACATGAGACTCGAAAATGACCGCTGCAAGCGCGAGTGAAATCAGAAGAGAGAGTCGAAGCACGTGACCACGCTTGAATTATGATAAATTGTACAAGTGCGCGATTTTTGTAGCTTTTCGTATTTAAACAAAAAACGATTATGCAATTGATGAAATACGTAGTGTAAAAATGGAAGTAAAATAAAGGTACACCTTCGAGAGTTGAGTTTATGGATGAAGCTATAAAGGGCGCAAAGATGGATGACGAGATAGAGAAATTAATGACAGGGATAAATGGCAGCTTGCCTCCCAGAATTATGGTGCACAGACAAGCCAGATGTGCCGACTGGAATCTCTGTTGGATAGGAGCAGGTGGTAGATGTTCCTGGAGAGGTTGAAGTAGTGCTGACACATGAGACTGGACGAGTTCCGTAGGGCCATACGTCAAAGGTGTGAATGGGATAGACTGGAGGGGCGGTGGAAAACCGAGGGACGTAAACCGAACGAAAGCTTCAACAGATTCGAGCAAACTTGTCTCGGGGTTTGGGGGCTGGTTAGTACATTGTTTAGAATTGCGAATAATGGTCCGAGAGAATGAAAGGAGACAGTTGGGTGTGTGAAGAGATTAGTTGAGGGTGTGCCAGCAAACTGTGTGTGGCCTCGCTGTAGCCATCATTGTTGTGACACATTGGTTTTGGTAATGCTCGAAAATGCAGGCATCGCTGGGATGATCGGACAATGCCGTAGATTGTACGCCTCGCTGATTGCCCAACTAAGTGTAGAGGGCTGGTTCGTAGCCTAAATACAGATGATCTATTATTCCCTAATGAAGGCAAACGAGCTACATCTACAGCTGGATCGGACCTCACGGGAAGAGATCAATGCCTGTAGACACAAGCTCTTCGTCTTCTTGATCACGAATAGCATGAACAACAAAAGTCCGCTTACGTATACCTTAATGGAGAGAGAATGATTTGCTCACATGTGTGAACTCTTCGTTTTTCCAGATAAATGGTGGCGGACAGTATCCCCTGAAGTCAGTTGTGATGATCGAATTAGCGGCATAATTCCGGGCTGCGAAAGTAGTGTTCTGCTGCGATGTCGTATTGTGTTACTTTCGTTTTAGAAAAACTTGCCGAAAACACGTAAGTACCATACAAAATCCATGTACCATTGTTACAGGGAAACTACGAAAACTCGACACCTATTCCAATGTATGGTTGGCATGGACAACGTTGTATGGTAGGTTCCAGGTCACAGTGATACTAGCACACAGATCCAGACAAGAGCCAAAAATGCGGCACCGCACGGACCTACGATTTGTCTCGTATCTTCCTGACCACCCGCAAATGTGGTGTGCACGCACATCCTGGATGGTCCATTTCGGCTACGTGAGAAAAAATGCTTGGAGAATGCAAAAGGTCTGCTGAAAAATCCGGTGCAACACTCAGACACACTGGAGCATGCCACACAGGAGATGATCAGACACGATGAGTGGCACATGCAGGAACACGAGGTGCACACGTTATACCACTGCGACCGACGGGAAATCCTGTAGGGCGGCGGCTACGTTCTGAACGATGTCTTAATGTCTAGGTATGCATATTCACTCGTTTTGAGGTACTCGGTAACGTGCCCCTAATGCTGGACCATCGTAGCGTTAGAACACACGGTGAGGTCAATCGGCGTTGAACTACCCATAGCCCCTGGTGTTGCGGAATGTGGGGAGTCGCTCTGTAACGTTTGCTTGGATTTGAGCGGTGAATGATTGGAGCCGATGAATATCCAGGAAAGGTCAGGAAGACGGTTTAGGGGAAGGATGGATGTCGAGTTCTTGTAAATTAGACGCAAATGAGAGTTTTGCTTCCCTGTCCAATGGTCTGTAGCCGGTCAGTTAACATTTTGTAATAGATAACCCCGCAGCGATGGCCTCCTTCCTTTCACTTGGTGCCGTGACCAGGATAAGGATGGAGATCCCGTGGCCGCAACCCTTTGAGGATGTGGATGTTCGGACCTTCCTGGAGGACTTTGAGGAGGTTGCGAGGGCTGCCGGACCGGAGACCGACCGGGGTAGGTTGGCGGCGCTGAAGACCCTTCTCAGGGGGCGGGGGAAGGCGGTCCCTGGATGCGGCCAGTAGGGGCCCTCGGAACATGGACTGACTGCCGCGAAGGAAGTCCGTGCAGCGGAGTTCGACACGCACCGGCGTACAGCCGGTGCTCGGTGTCCAGTTGCGGTTGGCACAAGCAACTGGTCAGTTGAGTGTGGAGGAGCTGGTGCATCTGGCCCGGGAGCTGCCCGAGGCACACACTGGCCACGTTGCAGTCGCATGAGCAGAGGGATGGTTCGTCAGTGGAGGGACTGAAGACCAGAGTGACCCAACTCGCCGAACAGCTGGCAGCCGTGAAGACGGGATCGCGGAGACACGCTAGAACCAGTCGGTGCAACATGTGTGGCAATCCTGGCCACTGGAAGACTCAGTGTCCCCGTGCCCGATCACTTGTACAAAATAAAATTTTAGAGTACTCCTGTTTTCCGGGGTGGGTTGCGATTAGTGTGCTGACACAGGCTACCATACAAGCCGTTGTCGAGGTAGACGGGAAAAAGGAGTTATGTCTGCTTGATACAGGAGCAGGCGTATCGGTGAGGCAAAGAGGGAACCAAGCTGAACGCAGACCGTACGCGCTAGCCGTGAGAGCTGTTGGTGGATATCGACGGAATATTGACGGATTGTCGACGCACTCGATACACCTAGGCAGCAAGCCCGTGTTGCACGCGTTCCTGATCAGCCCAGACAATACTGAGAGCTGATTTTCTCAAGGGCAGAGATTGCGTAATGACTCAAAGCAGGGAAGGCTGGTGACAAGGTATGGCGCAGTCAAGCTTGAAGGTTATCCAGGCACTGTCGTGAGTGAGCTGTGTCCGAAAACTTCCGTCTTGTAATGTACCGTCAATACGGTCCGTGGTCGAGGAATATTCCGAACTGCTCACGGGCGATGAATATCCGTTTGGCTTCTGCCCGTGGAATGAACACGAAATTCCTCTGTCGTCAGAACGCTCTCGACCCCCGTCCGTTGCCACACTATCTACGGGAGGAGGTCCATAAACAGATTCAGGCGATTAGCGAACTAATTTGTTTTTTTCTCGAGAGATTCACCTGAAACCCAGCTGAGTCTCCCGTTTATGATGTTCTCAGGCAACTGAATGTGCTGCACCAGGCCGCCTCATGTGTCAGTCGCTACGATATTTGAAATATCGCGGTACATGTGTAGCCTTGCAATGTACTACTCATAAGGCTGCTGAAATCGACGGATTTTCAGCAACCTTATGGGTAGCAAATTACAAAGATATTCAGAATATGTTGAAAAATGGCATAATCGAAGAAGACAATAGTGCGTACAATTCCCCAGTTGTGTTTGTAAGGGAGGCGAACGGAAAATACAGGTTTTGCGCTGATTTCCTTAGCTTGAATGAACTGACCGTAAATCGGGTTGTAGCTGCCCCTTCAGTTGCAGAGATTTTCGATTCCCTCTAGCACTCCCGATACTTCACTCTGTTTGACTTGCGTTCCGGATATTGGCAACCACCTATCAAGGAGAAGGGCCATGAGAAAACGGTGTTTACAGTTAGGGACACCTAATATCAATTAGAACGAATGCCGTTTGGTTTGTCCAGGGTACCATTCACCTTCCGGTGCTTGGTGCTTGTTTAACGAAAGGACTTCAGAGTGTTGCCGTATACGGAGAGGATATCGTTGTGTACAGCAATTCGGAACCAGAGCACGCAGTTCAGTTGAAGGCTGTATTGAAGCGGATCCAGGAAGCGGATAAATGAAGCCAAGACACAGTTCGCTAGGGGTTCGGTGACACTGCTATGGCATAAAGTGGGTCACGGAGAATTTAGCCGATTGCCAGAAAAGTTAGCAAAGATCGAGGATTGTGCTTTTCCCAATTCAAAGCGGTCTCTGCGGCAGTTTTTTTGGACGAACAGCATACTACAGCCTGTTCGTCAAAGATTTCAGCAAGATCGCTGCGCCACTGTAGGACTTGCTCGAGCAAAATCGGAAATTTGAATGGGCTGGGGAAGCACATGAGGCTTTTTAGCGTGTCAAAGCTCGGATGTTGGATCAGCAACTGACTCTTAAACTGCTCAGAGTCGGAGAGATACTCACTGTCGCTGCGGATGCCAGTGATCGCGGTATCGGTGCAGTAATAAAGCAGAGGAATGAGGTTATCGAGTATGCCAGTCGTGTCCTGACTAATAGTGAACAGAGGTAATTCACCATTGAGAATCGATCGTTTGAGTCCCGGATGAGTGGAAGCCATATCTGCTTGGGCATGGGTTTCATGTCGAAACCGATCGCTAAACACTGCAGTGTATCAGGACCACGAGAGATCCTCGCGGAAAGCTCGTGCGCTGGGCACTCCGGTTGCAAGAGTACGAATTCACAATCCAGCACGTGCCAGAGAAGGAGAACCACTTGGCTGGTTGACTGTCAAGACCAGAGGCTGAAGATGAGGTTCTCAGGATCATGACTGGAGCCAATCGCCTTATCGTTGGACTGGAACCCGGAAGGTTGCTGCAACTCCAACGGCAGGATCTTGTGTTACAAAAGGTCGCAGCCGCCTTGTTGGATGGAGGGAGCATTGAAAACTGAGAGGGAGACGAGGAACTGGAAACGTTCCAGAGTCACTTTGATAGGCTGAGGCTGAATAAGGCTAGCATAATTTTCTGGAACGCCACTGATTCGGATTTTGTGCCCGTAATACCTGGCGTCTAGAGACAGAATCTTATCGTCGAATGCCATGAGACGGTACATACAGGGTGCACCAAGACGTACGACTTATTTCGACAGACAGCCTACTGGTCCGGGAGGAGAAGTGAGGTGATGGATTATGTGATGTCCTGTAAGCGCTGCCACCAAATGAAAGGGGATGCGACGGGGGCAACCCCTCCCACGGAGCCTATATCCGTCTCAGAAATCGGCGAGCTGTGGTCAGTTGACCTCATGGGCCCCTTTCCGGTGACAAACAGTGGGAATCAATACATCGTGATAATGTCAGAACACCTGTCACGATGGACTGAGGCGGCGACCGTGCCTTATCAGCGGGCAATGAGGATCAGCGGCGTGCTAATGCATCACATAGTGGCCAACCATATGGTGCCAAAATGATCCTAACCGATCGGGGGCCTTGCTTTGAGAGCGAAGACGTTAGGAATTGTTTGCAGAAGCTGGGTATTAGATGGCTAAGGACGGCACTATACCATCCACGAACAAAGGGCCTAGCCGAACGTAATAACCGAACGATCAAGGCTCACGGTGGTGGCTTTGGTGTGAGCATAAACTGTGTTCTTTGTTTCAGTAGGTCATAATCCGACAACCACCGATGGCGAATCGAGAAGCACGCTAAAATACATCCACGAAGAATGTTGCTAACCTCTTTGAACGACTGGTCTCTAAATACAGATAACAAATGAATGCAGGAAAGTCACATCGCCTGGAAGATAGGGCATGTGCATTCTGCAGTACAGTTGTCAGCCGGCTGGGAGTAGCTGGTTGCTTATTCCAGGAGCTATCGGTAATTCAACGCCGATTGACTTCTGGCATCTGAAACGAATGGTGAATGAGTTTTAAGGGATGGGCCCCATGAGGATCACAGCCATCATAACGGAGTTGATTGTTCGGGGGCAAATCCTGCTGCACCAGGGCTCAACGTCGGCGACCAACGGCTTGCTGTCGGTCTTCGTGGATACGAGGCCTCAACTTAGATGGCGATCTAGGGACAGTGACTTGAGGTTTCGGTTGCTTTGTGCCAGGCGAATAGTGCTGGTGGCTGCTGGCGTGCAATAGATCGCGCGTCATATCAGGCCAAGTATTGTGATGATGATTCTTGTACGGACAACTAGTTTGTCATCAGGGCCCTCTAGCCGCATGTTAGTCATGTGCATCAGATAGGTTCCTTCAGTCGTCCGCTATGAATGATGTGGGTCTAGTTGGTTGGGTATCGTGTGCCCCTAGCCGCAAGTTAGCCATGTGCGTAAGCTGGGTTCGTTCAGCTGTCCGCTATGATCAATGATTTGATCGCCCTCGCATGCTTTGCTTAGTACAGAACTAGGCCGTAGCGCACCAACATACTTGACGTTTCCGCATAGGTCACCAACATATGCAAGTCTTACGTTCTTCCAAATTCGCATGAGTTATCCGAAAACAATGAATGTAACTACTGTGGTGATAACTCGCAACAGTAATTGTCGAGGTTGTACAGCAACCAATTCGCTATTCATCTAGCCAAGAAGACATAAGCGGAAAAAATTATTTACAGTCATTCCCGCATATTTCAAGTCCACAAGCACAATGTACTTTATAGAAAGCTCGTTGAATTATTTCAGCTGCATAACTACCTGTCCCTTGTGTCCCGGAATTCGCGATATCTTATTACATCGCTCACTTGAACAAACCACCCATGGAGATAATTTGCAGAACAATCCATTAGACGTGAACATGCTTCACTATGAATTGGTGACCTTGAAAACGCAGATTTTGATATTTTAATTCCATTTTGCGAATACCGAAAGGCGCTTAAGCGTAATATGTGCCGCAAACGATAAGACACTCCTCAATAACTGCGTTCCTCTGTCCTCAGTACCAAAGGAAGTTTGATCGCTCTAGGTTGGGAGCGTCGGATGATGCCCACTGTCTGTGTAGCTGCCGCGATTCCGCGCAATCCTAAATAATAAATCCCACCAGTCACAATTCCACCCTGTGTACAATTATAATCATGCTTCCGGTGCGATATTCACCAACTGGTGATAACCACTATTTTCTCCTGCTTTGAACTGAGCGTCACCAAGCCAGCAGGCGTAGAGTCAAGGCACTCAGCGTGTCTGGCCTGCTAGAGTTTGCACCCATTGTACAATAGAAGCAGGATCGTGGTTCCAGCTTACAAGGCACGCCTGTTGCTCGCTAACTAAAGAGGTGAATTAAACACTCGGTTGCTGATTTAAACGAGGAGCCTTACGCTTTGGCTGCAACACTTTTAATTACGGCATCCGTGCCCTACTTCCCATGAGATCTGGCACGGTGAAGTGGACTAACGGTTTATTTCTTCTACTCACTCAAGCAAATAACCTTAACAAGGGCGCGCAGTTTCGTCGCGATGGATCCTGTGATAATCGAGGATGTCGCTAATTCTTTCGCCAAGTTGCGCATGTACCCCTACTTCGATGTGTGTAACTATATACTCATGAGTATGGCAGTCAAGGAAGATACACCACAATCAGGTAGGTATACGGGAGCAATTTTTCGGTCATTACTTCGAAGGCTCGACAGCTTTTTCTAGACGTCACCCGTTCTCATGTTGGCTAGCTACGATGTTGATGTGTTTCGGCGGGGCCATCCTGTCCAGCTTCATATGCGGGGAGCCCTTGTTTATGTGTTTTGATGACACACGTGGTGTTCTTACGGCCACAGTCGTATGGTGAGTAGACGGTTGTCACGTACACTTACGTCGCAGGTATCTTATCAATTACTTCCCGTTTGACCTGGTTTACCGCCTCTGCAAATTTCTGCCTTTTCGGTTGATTATATGCTCACTGAAGGAGATACAACGGGCCAGGAAAATCGCAATAGGCGTTCACCACGGGTTACATCAATTTCCCGAATCTGGCGTGACTTGTGTCTTACTCGGACTTCTCAAAGGTATATTGTTTTGCGGAGATTTATTCTGTGCATATACTTTAGGTAGTGGTAGCATATTTATCCGTCCTGTCTCACAGTTTATCCTTGGCAAATGGGAGCCGACAAAAAATCCACTGTTTGTTGTACCATTGTGAGTATTTCGTTTGATTCAGTGGTCATAGCATGTGTATGAGCCCTAGGGACATGTTCGTCAATCGCACTCGTTTGTGTCGCTGTTTCTTGGACGGTACTACCCTGTTGCTTTTTCGTGATATTCTCGCTGTTGGTTTTTCCTGACACCGTAACTTTGGGAGCTGCCGTGTTTTGGCTGTCAGGGTGTGCCGTCCATGTCTGCTGTCGTTTTTTGGCTAAAGGTTGCTTTGTACTGTGGTTGTATTTCTATATGGACTGACCCAACAGCCACCTAGTTATCCGTGCTTGCATGTACTGTGCATTTAAACGGTGGGAGGTGTGAGCCTGTTCAACCGCAGTTATACATGAATTTCCCCTGCAGTTTTGGTTTAGCCACCTGGTGGTTTTCATTGCCAAAATCTATTTGATTGGACGTTTCAGTTAAATCTAGCGTCCTATCACGGTGAATCACTTAAATAACAAAATCCTGGCGAAATGCACTCATTTGCAAACTAATTTAGTTCTTCGATAGACTCACCTAGAACCCAGCCGAATCCCCCGTTTGTGATTTTTCCAGGGTTTCCCAGCTAATGTCGCCTAGTGTAAGTTTACTTGACATTCTGTTGCAGCTCCATTCAAAAGCGTGAAAATGACATTTGTTTTATACCTCATGTTCGCTATGGTTTCATCAGTTGCTGACTATTTCGGTTAAGGGTCACCTGGTGCCTTCCAGTATAAATGCTATCGTTTCAGTCTTAATATACATAAACCCTATAAACAGGATCCACAGGCGATCTCAGAACAGGAGCTAAAAACCGATTCGACTCATACTTGTGAATTGCATGTGTCCAAGATAGGCTGTTTTTTTTTTCATTTTCTCTCAGGAGTTCCAGTTATGTTTACCACATGTCCATACACATCCAAATTTCAGCGTCGCCATAACGTTAAATTCCAAAGTTCGTTGGTAGAGCATGATATTATTCCCCTCTAGAAGCACAAACTCTATTCGTGCTTCAGCTGAAGGATTTTTGAATAAGCAATGAATGTCCTGATTCAGCTTTCAGCTTTCTGGAATTACATACAGACAGGATAGTTGTGTCAGATGATTTGAATGTGTGTTAAGAATTCAGGTAAATAATGTCGAAGAACTCGCCGGTTGTTTGATCGGTTTATAATAATATCGCGCGTCGAGTACAACGAGTACTAGGGTCTCACCGATAGATCCGAGCCGCACCCCCCTTCCTCTCAATTCACGACCTCTTCTTCTAGTCTTAAATAGATGGTACCTGATGTGGCGATTTGGCGGTTCCGTAAACCATTGAGGCACACTAAGACTTATCCTTGTCGCACTCAGTCACTCCTACCAGCTTTGCCAATGAGTGGGTTAAGGTAAACAGTATCCTTGTCCTTGGGGTTGGGGTTGGAGGTCGAGACGTTTATGACTTGTTACCTGAAATTTGGACTACTGTGATCACGATTACCCTGCTGTCAGGCTTGCGAGGGAGAGGCGTTGTTTGGTGACCATAATCGTCCTGTTTAGGTTTGGAAGTCCTTGAAGTATCTCAACTCACTTAATCGCAACCTTTACAACTAACATCAATTTCGTGTTACATCGGCGGTCGCTTGGTGCCCTGAACCGGGTCGCCTTGTTTGCTCTCCACAGTAGGGCTAGTCAGCGAAAACGGGCTATTGCTGACACCGCTTTCTTCAGTGGTACCTCTCAACTCCTATTCCATTTATTAATCACCCCTCCGTAGTAACCAGTAATAGATATCTAATCCTCGCACCCAAGGAAGTGAGTAGCATTTTGGGATATCTCAGTAATTAAGGCGCGGAACTGCCCACCAATTCCCTGTGGTTAGAACCCCACCGTGGCATTTCGATTGCTTCTGTCTAGGCTTCGAAAAGCTTGCAGTATATCAGCCTTTGTCCTAATAATCATGAACAGCGGTACACCAGTAGTGGGAACTGGTGTCTAAATGTCATTAAGCTGTGGAGAAGAAAGCCATAGTAAAGGGTCAAACTAAAGGGAAACATATTGAAAAACCGCATTTCACGGGCAAAAACAGCGAAAATTGAAATGTCTGCACTTTCCGATGCCGTTTAGGTAAACACAGCTGAGCGTCATGTTGGAGCGCGGTTGGCTGAATGTACTTTGCGAACCTTATCCAATACAAGCTCAGCACAACGCCAGACATATGTTAGCCTCGCAGTCTGACTAAGAAATGGCAGTAAGGAGCCCACTATCGGTTGTTTACGCTCTGCCCTGTGAGGTTTCCAACTCGGCTGCACGCTGAGATCTTCCAGTGCTCAACTTGACAATAGCCACTACAGTGCGCATTGTTCACGTTAATGTCTATGCCCTGCCGACATTTCTCTAACGAGGTGTTGAAGTGGACGGTGGTCTCCGAAACCTGATAAGCCTCATCTGCTGTTAGGGTGCACCACACTTATTAGCAAGTACTCGCTTACGTACTGCAGCCAGTTAGCGCCTGTATACGACGTAGATACGGGTGGTAAATACCCTCGTCTCAGGTTTTTGGGTCTGTGAGGCCAATTTTCAGCCAGAGTAAGACTGACCATCGAATAACAGCAATATCTTCTTCACGGTGTGGCCTCACCAGCCTTCCTCAAAGTTCGATTTCGATAGTCAGATTGGAGATCACACTTCATGATGGTGTCTCCGACCAAGTTGAACAACTGTGGGGACCCCAATAGTTATGGTAAAAGTTCGATAACCCATTGTAAATCAGAAATGTGGGAATAAATAACGAATTATTCACAAGCTCCCAGAAAATTGCTCTTTGACCAAGTGTGCGCAGAAGAGCCGACCTATCCACGGGATCAGAAGGTCTTTTGCAGTTAAGAAAAACCGCCACAGCTGGTCGGGTGATGTTGCTCAAGCACTTGTCATAATGTAAAGTTGTGGCCACTTTGCACCCCCTACCTGGTCGAAATCCCGCTTAGTATTTTCGGACTTGCGTCTCGCGTGATGAGGTCAGACATCATAGTATTACTGGGGCTAGTAGCCGCGTTACAACTGGAGTAACGCCTATAACCATACGGCTAGAGGATTCGCTTCATATCCCTTTTTGAATTAAAGTACAGCTATTAACTTGCCTTCAGTTCTTCGAATGCATTCGAATGTTCCCATACTAGTTAAAACAAACTGATCAAGGCAAGATAAAACCGTCTTTGTTCAACACTGGCGGAAGCTTATCCAGCCCAGTAACCCGATAGTGCTTCAAGGCAGAAAGGCGTTGTGGTGTTTCAAGACTTGGACGAGGAACAACTCACATACTACGTACTGCACGGCGGCTCAGACGAAATGCATGGGTTCAGAGGCAAACGACTCATTAAACGGTTTTCCAAAGTAATCAGCCCCGAGATCAAGGCGGCGGTTCCTGCGGTGTTGAATTTTCAAAATTAACCTTTTTGGCATCGAAGCCATCCTTCTGGTCCCTTTTTGCCCATCGGATGAATTGCAAGTCAGCTGTAAGAACCGCGTACTCGTCTTACAGTGGTTGTAGCTGCCGCAGTTTCGTTCACCGATGATTTGGGGGGGGGGGAGGTAGCTGCGCATTGCACGCGTGAGCTGGTAAATTGGTGCATAAATCCAGCACTGTCAGTGGGCTATCAGAACAGTTGTTCGGACTTTGTCAGTTTCCTCGCATCGAGCTGCGACAGTAACTGTTCTGAGATACAGCACCTATCTAATGAGCCTTCTGGTAAACCACAATCGGATCGCTCAGCAGTTGGCCGTGACACCCAGCACATTATTCAATGCGACCGAAATACTTTTAAAACGAGTCTGGTTCTGCTCAAAAGGCAATTGCTGTGCGCATTCGATCGGGAGTCAGACAGTATCATCTTACTCCCTTCGCCCTCGGGTTTGGCTGACCCCCTACAGCTGAGCCGGTAAGAATGTCATATCACGGGTTCTGGCCACTGTTCCCAAGGAAAAATTCGCTTCCCGCTGCTTCAGTGGTCAGACTTTTGAGTCAGAAATAAGGTAAGAGTTCAGCTGTATCGGTGCTTAACTGTCATACCACCCGAAGGTTGCACGAGAGTTGGTATACTGCCAGGTTACCCAAGCCTAGACAGAGGAAGCTGAGAGGCAGAGATCGGGTTCGAACCACGGACCTGTGGGTCAGTAAATTCGCGCTCTAACCACTTGGGCCGTCTCGCTCTCACTGCTTTGTACGTCAGACTTTTGAGTCAAAGGCCTAAGGTGGGGTACCTCAACCAGAATCCCTTCCTCGGCCAGCGCAACCTGGAAGTATCATTTACTTGCGCAGTCCTTCGTCCGCAGATCTCCATCCCCATTCCCTTCCAACCATACAAGCAAGTGCTGCTGAATTAGTTGAGTCCCAGTTATTGGACCGGTGTGCTTTATGCACCTCGCTATCCATCAGCAATAAACAAAACACCTCGCTAGTTCCACGAGGTCGTCTCTACATAGGAGGTTTCAACGTCTGTACTCTGTCAAATTGGTAAACAGACTGCTCCAGAAACCTTATAATTCCTCAAAACATATATGCCCTGTCTCCAGTGCACGCATACAAGATCCAAGCATGGTCGTACATGTCAAATGGCCGAGGTGCGGCAGCGAAACATCAGTGTTAACGGACCTTCCAGTCGGTAAGTTCGCGCGTTAGTCACGGTTATCTCGAGTGGTCACCAAGCACAAATCAACCATGGACCCGACTGGATCACTTGGATATCAGCCACCGGTTGAGAGCCACGGTTTAAGGCCAACGTTTCTTCTGGGGTCGAAATGCTCCCAGGGCATTCGCTTACATCTCTTCTTGGATCTGACGCTACTGTAGGGCAGACAACATAATCTGAATAATTTTTCCTCACGGTTTGTCGTGCTTTTCACACCTGCAAAGTTTTAAGTGCTACTGCAAAGCGATAGGCTCGAACCATAACCTCATGCTCATAAGCCAATTGGGACAGCGGATTAATTTGTTTACCTGGGCAGCTTTATCGGCCTCAGTGGTCTCGCGAAAGATGAGATTTCCATTCGGATTGGGAATGCCAGATTTTCGTGAACCTGCAACGCCAGCGGCGTAGGCCTGACATCGGCTTATCGTTCAACAATTGAGATAATAATGCTGAGGTGGGCAATGTAGCCGAACTGTCTCTAGGAATCAAGACAAACGACGTGGTGTGCGTGGCGTTGCTTAAGTAGTTCACTTGACGAGGTGTGGCCAATGCATCTCATAGCATATTAAAAACCTACCCGACGCTCGCGTAATGGAATGAGGTACCGCAATATGATGAGGCCGGGCGAGATGGCTCAGCTGTTGGAGTGCGAATTTACTGACCGGAAGGTCCTTGGTTAGAACCCGGCCTCTGCCTCCCGACTCTCCCTGTTTAGGCTTGGGCAGCCTGGTGGTATCCCATCCCTCGTGCTTTGGGTGGCTTGGCAGTTAGGCACCTAATGGACGTTACAGTTGAACGATCAGTGAGGCCACTGGCAGCATTACCTCTGAGTTAAGACCTACACACTTGTGGTTGGAGCAGCCGATTCTGCAGAATGATTGATGGTCTTATTTCGGGACTAGTTCAAACAACCAAGACAAGGTACAATACAAAATTGGTCATCACCTAGTGGCGCCGGTGAGGGTTCAGATGACCCTGACGGTTTTTGCCTTTTGAAGAGAGAACGGCTAACTAATACCCTAGTTACTGAGGGATGATTTACAGCTCCAGTTGAGCGGGTTGCATGAAAGACAAGGACAGAAAAGCCGATGGTCATCTAAACTGTGTAAATATTCATCTCAAAGGTAACCATACTGGTCCATATTTTCCGCCATTATCTATTATGGCCTTACTAACAACCGGTGTTTGGGTGCCGTTTTATGCATGAAGTAAGGTTTCCTAACATTCCCAGCTACATCAGCTTACATTTCCAGAGCATGGTGACGCCACCAGGCTATACCTAAGCCGTATAGCGGAGCTTCTAAGTGAAATATGTTCAGCGTCCTTAGAGAAACAGTGTCTCGCATCTAGGAGCCGAATTAACTGTCCAGTGCTTAGTTGATGTCTCAGAAACGCCAATACCGAGCTCTCTGTTGTACGGATGTCCCTTGGTCGCAGATGATGAACATCCACATAGACTGCTTTGGTAAACTCAACTTCTTAAAATTTCTAATGGCCGGACGGCATTAATAATAGATAATAATCGTCCAGCTTCGACACATTTTCGATGCATAGTTTCCGTGCAACTCAGGAAGCACAACGGCTAGAACACTACAGGGTTGTTCAATCTCATAGCAGACGCTGTCGAAAAGTCATGGATGTGTTCGAAACACGTATCAATCAGTCAGTAGTTTCCCGTCTTAATCATTGAGCCATTAAGACCTCGATTGCTGAACGGAGAGTTTGGTTCGTTGGAAAGATAAGCTGAATGAAGACGACACCTGATTCTACCCGCGTACTCCGAAATCGAAAGTCAACAATGCAGCCTCGCGACTCAATGGTCAATATGGTTCCATGAATATTCGTTAGTATGGGGTAGCATAATGATGTCTACCGCGTCTAAACCAGCGCGGATCTGCAAAGACCATCATTATTATCATGGCCTAAAGTCAAAACAAACAGGCCACTAAATCGCACCACTGTGCAGAGATCTCCGGCGACTAGAGCGACATCTGAGGGACAGTTGGACGTTACGGTTCTTAGGAGTTCTTATGGAGGTTGTGGAAACTGACAAAACAGCACGGAAACATGAATCCAACGAACTAAAGAAGCCTCACTGGTCGCTTGACGTAATACAACTCGTAGTACCCTATGCGAACGAAGGCCCAGAAGATTTTGGGCTGCAATCAAAAAGGTCTGTGTGACGTTTGGATGAATGTCGGTTGTTACGGCTTTCGGAGCCTTTGGGGAATTTGAAAAATTCTCCACACTTCAATTTCGAACCGTTCATTATTAATATTACTTCAAGATGTTTGATCACTACGTACTCTCAAACCTCTTTTGGTTCAATACAGTTGGATGAATGCCCTTTCGCATTTCCGACTTGATGGTATTCATCTGAATCAGGAAACTGAGCGCCTTGTTCATCGTCTGGGCTGTTTACCTTGCGTTAGTTAATGGTACTAATTTATTACAGCCTTACTATCATTTGAAAGAAAATTTGGTTCACATTCATGAGCTGTTTGCGTCATCTAATCATTCTACCGATGGAACAACTGTATCAGCAGATAATCACAAATAGTAGTCTGACAGGTTCGGCATGTATTTTTGCATCAGTAATTGAAACCTTCCGGCTCAGGAGCGGCCATTCGGAACGAAATCTCCGCATGTAGAGTCCCAGTTTTGGTCTCCATGTAGTAAACCGTAATGAGAACGTAGGCCCTAGAGTAAGATAAAGAGAAAACGGTTCAGCCGTTACACCCTTTCGGTGCTTAACTGTCATGTCACCCGAAGTAAGCACCATGGCTGGAATACTGTCAAGTTGTTTACGCCTAGGCAAGGCAAGTCGAGATGCAGAGGCCGGGTTCGAACCATGGACCTTCCGGTCAGTAAATTCGTGCTCTAACCACTGAGTCACCTCGCCCCGTAGAGTGGTATATCTCAACAGTCTTGATCCACGTTTTCTGCTGTTATTTAGTGCACAAACAGCGAACTAATATCTAGAACAGCATTTACTCTTGTGAATTAACCGTATGGAGTGAATCACAGTGAACTCATGGTTTTATTTCAGCGTGGTGTGGAAATGGGTTTCATGCCTACTTCTACTAAAGGGGTGTACATAGACGAACAATATCCAACAATATCCTCTATATCTTACCCGCCTTAACAGGCGCGATATGCCCTGTCATGAAACGAGGTTCTATGAACTCTGGGCCAGTTATTTCGATCTCATCGGCACTTCCGAAATTCATTGTTTGCTTTGCAAGGGTTTCCATTCGGGATGTTTCCTCGTGATCTCAGTGGGAAATTTTAAAGCATCACTCACCTCGCCATGTTCATTCTTTGTGGGGTCGAAAATGCGCGCTCGCCTTACCTGCAGTGATACATAAGTGCATTCTAGACTTAGTCGTTCATACCATCACTTATGTTTTTTAGAGTAACTAAATGAAAGAGTGGTCCACACGGTTACCAAGCAATTTTCGAAACTGAAAAATACACCCTTTGCACCATTTAATATATTGTCCATATCCCCCTCTCAGGTGCTGGCTATCTTGAGATGAAACTTTTTCAGCGTCTCGTACGTGGTGTTTGGCTACCTGCCGCGACGGAGTTTCTTCATCCAACATTGTAAGGTTTTTAGAGCCTGTCTTTGGTATCATACTATAGCATGCCAGTGATACATGAGTGTTCCAATATGACCAGATGCTTGCATGCGCACGTTGACTGCGTTATATTTTTATGTTTCATGAGTTTCTTTTTTTCTCCGTATTTAGTACTACGAAGATCTCGTTGCTTGCATCAGTAGCCTATTACATGCGTCATTGGGATGTGATACCTCTGTCGGAGAATCAACTGTTTCTTGCAGTCGCGGCGATATTTGTTTACCTCAGGTAAGAACCCATGGTTTGTCGCAACCATTCCGCTGAGTATCCCCAAACTATGCACATACACGCTAACTCGGCCTCACCCCTTGATTTCAGAAGCGTGTTTCCCACAATTATGAAATAAGAACTCTGCCAAGGGTTCCAGTCATTCAGCTGGATTGGTTGTCATTGACTTGTCACCGTCCTATTTCTCCACGTTTGCGCTGTTTGACAGTCATTCAGTATCGGTTAACGACACTTGGTTCTGATGTTTGGTCTGAGGTATGCGCTGTGAGCTCCAGCTAGTTCAGTGGTTAATACATGAAGCTGCTGATTGGATGATCCGTGGTTCAAACCAATCCTGAATTTTTGATTGCCTCCGATTTGCAAGGCGGTCATGGACTGTGTCAGAGCTGAGCGGTTATTATTATTAACGATGCACTTTGTAGATGTTCTTCATTCTACCAAGTCAGCTGCGCAGTACTGGCGAATGCAGTCGATTCTGGATTGATGCGCACTAACGCACTAATTTGATGTTTCAACCTCATTGATCCACATGTTTAATTCTCTGGAATATTCCATTTCACTCCCCCCGTGTAGTCATATGCACCTTAATCCCGTCACGCTGCGATCAAGTGGTTAATCCTCACTATAGTAACCTATATAATCGATTTGTGGTGAGTTGTTGAACCGGTTAGGCCTCTATCTTCTTTAGGTACACTAGGGTAGTCAGGTTATGTAATGGCTTTAACAGTATGAGTACGCCTGAATTAGTCATGTTCTTATGTCTCTTGCACAGGTTTTGAATGCCTTCACATCGGCCATTTTAACATCCAGGTCTATAATGGTGGCCTTCTGGTTGAGGCGGTTGTGCTAGTCAGCTTAGTTGAGGTCAGGTGTCCGTAAGCTATGCTCTGGCTGCACTCTGATTCTTTCCAAGCACGTGCATGGTCATCCAATCACTGCCGTAAATGAGAAAACATTCCAGAGTAGGTATTACGCTATGCAACGGAAAACATGCACACACGTTAGCCCTAGTCCTCACTTTATTGCTGTTGTGAGATTGATTAGAGCTTTGTAACAAAGATACGTTATTTTTTGCTTACTAGCTGATCGGATTGACTCGCTGTTTTGCTGTTTAGTGACCCATCTCCTTTCGCTTGTTGGAACGGGTTGATTGGCCCCAGGCGATCTGGTTGGACCAGCCGGTGACGTAGTTTAGTGTGGTCTCGATTGAATATCTACCACTAAATATGACTCTCATACTTGAAACACTAGCACATTGCATTTTGACTTCTTATACTGATGTTCCCTGCATTAATCGCTTATGTCGCTGCGAGTTGAAAGCTCAGATATGGTTGTGGTTGCTGCAGAATGCACAAGTGGAGAGGCTTAGACCATTTGAGACTTAATTAGAAGGCCGACATGGATTGGACTCGGTACTGACAAATAGTAATGAACAATTATTTCGGCTGTGCGCTGACCGCAGACTGCTTTTATGTAGTACTAACTTCCGAAGTAGCGTCGTCTGACTGGACTCGGTACTGACAAATAGTAATGAACAATTATTTCGGCTGTGCGCTGACCGCAGACTGCTTTTATGTAGTACTAACTTCCGAAGTAGCGGAAGTCGTCTGACTACATGGTGTTCTCCAGTGGCGTTCTGGCTACGAACTCAAATCGATCACAATGCTATCAGTTACCAATTGCGTGGATCAATGAGTCACTGTGGATCGTTTTGGAGCACATTAGCGGATTCCAATTACGGGCTTATCCGGAGTCGCTTCTCCCTCCGTTTTACAGGACCGTGTAAGGTGCGGACAAATATCTTAGCAACTGAGAGGCTGGCAGATCCGGACAAGCTTAGACGAACTTACCATAATCCAAATGCTCCACCATCAGATGTGAATTCATACTACGATAAGATTACCAGCTCTTTGCACAGTGCTGGGAGTTTTGCCTATGATGCGTCGCTCTCATGCCCACTCAAACACTGGATATTAAACAGAACAGTGGACAGAATAGTAGTCTCAGAAATATTTCAGATAGTCCCTAACACAACTTGACCCGACAGACTATGAAGCATCAAATGAAATTGAGCATGCGAGCTGACCGTGAAGTCTGGTGGATATGGAAAGCCAAGAAATGGAAGAGGCCCGAAGGTCACTTTAGTTGATCCCTGAGACCGGTCCCCGGAAACCATCTTGAGTAAAGAAGAACGCCTCGACCCGTGATCCGAATGTTTCGAGTCTCTGAATGTCTGGAGACCACAGTTGACGTAAAACCCTAAACGGTGAACGTGGTGCCACCTACGGCCCCGGGGGTTTATGACTGAACATTTTCTCTCAAGCGCCACCGAGTTTCTGGTGCGGATGACCTCCAATCCGCATTGTTCAGAAATAAGGGTGAAGTCTCAGTCAACGCTTGTCTGATCTGTTTGTCTGCATTTTGGAAAAGGAATTTGTCCAAGAAAACTGGGAAGAGTCAGTGATAGTGCCCATTTTCAAAAGGGGGGCTCGTAGTGAATATGGGGATCAGCTTGACCCCTGGTCGTAAGAAGACTGCTGACTTCACTTGTGCTTCGTCGCCTTATGGTGGCCCGTAAAACACTCACTCGGGATCAGTAAGCAGGGTCCTGGCCTGGTATAGGTTGCGTTGACCGAATCCTCACATTCCATCAGATGCTAGAACAACGTCATACGTACAAACGACCCACGATCTTAGTGTTCCTGGATCTCCAAAGCTTTCACTCACCCATTAAGAAATGCCCCGGAAGTTTGCGAACACCATAAGTTCTTTGTATTCTGACATTTTTGGGCGTGTGAGAGTATACGCAGACCTCTCCAAAAGCTTCCGTACACAAAGTGGTGTCGATGAGGCATGCCCACTCTTTTCATTCTGTTTAATTTCTTTGTCAGTGAAATGATGAGACGAACACCAGGTCTCCAAAACCCCGGTGCTCAAATAGCCTGTGACGAAAACCTTGTCGATCTGGTATACGCAGATGACATCGTCTATTGTTTGACCAACGTTATGTCGAAAAAAAGGTTAACCGCTTGCCAGTGTTTACTAATTTCTCATGTGTGAAGTACGTCTAAACTATTATGCTTTAGATAATAGATATGCCTACATCTGCATTTGGTGAAATGTACAAATCAATCACAATAATGAACGTGGATAAGGTTCTGTGTATCCTGAGGTGCTTCTTGGTCTCCTTTACTTACTGCGCCAACTCCGATCCCCTTTTCGAGGGAATTGAGCAAAGCTTAGTTTGTTCACAATGCGAGGAAAATGGGCGTATTTTTTCTAAGTGGCCTAATTCACTTGCTTTGACGCTACCCAGCTTAGTCATTTCTATCTCTCATTAGAGCTAGCTTGACTTACTTATTCGAACCACACATGGAAGTTGGCATTGTCACCATGACGTACTAATGCTAATGAATGCGGAAACCAGAATAACGTCCATGTTTTTCTCGCAATTCAATTGTTGATTATTATCCAACTTTTCTCGAATCTCACCTGTGATCGCCCTTTCCACAATCTAGAGTTACCATGATACTTTTGGGCCTGAAAGATCCATTCTCGCCTTTCGAAAATGTGTTGTGCACGGTACTTTTCGGTGGCACTGTGGATGCTTTGCGCAATGCCGTCCAACGTAGCCGGGCTGCCAAAACTGCTGCTGCCACCTCAACTTCCTCCAGCGTGCCCTCTAGCCCTTCGTTTCCAGTATCCACTGGACCGTTTGGCACACCGTCAACAGGCTCACCTGGATCTACTCCTGCCACCGGAACTGCAACCACAACACTGAATGGACAAGGCAGTGTACGAGACACCGTACCCAGACAACCGTCGGATAAAAAACGGGACTGATTTTTCGTTGCATCTACGACGCGTCACCCTGAATAGATACCTCCCGTTTTCAACGTGTTATTCCTATCCCATTCACGCACACAGTTTTCATCTTCTTCGACCGGCTGTTCAGAGTGATATGTAACTCACATCTCTCGTCGATTGTTCCATTGGGAACCCAAAAGATCTGTATAACACGCTTACCTTTTGAGTTTGTGTGTTCCACTTTCAGGATGTTAGGTCCCTCGACTGCATTTGTTTTCATTTTTGTTTCGCCACCCACCACATCGTGTTTCCTTGTTGACCAATCTACCTAGACACCCACTGCATTTCGAACGGAAGACTTTCACGTACATCTTGTGTGAGCCACTTTCTTCTGCTTTTTAGTAGTGATCTATTTCTTTTTCGGAATGCTTGTTAATTCGTAAGCAGTAGAAGTCAATCATTTATACCCGGCTAGTGGCTGACTGATATTCAGGAATTTCTTTGTGTTGAAAGGCGACGGAGATTTTGGATCAGCGATCGCGCACCGACCAGTTTTAATTCGTTTCATTTGATTAAGGCGCCAACTTTTACCGTATTATTCAAGACTAGGGTCATAATTTTTTAGCGTGACAGAAGCACCCAGTTAGCAAATTTTCGTACTCACATATGTCTCGAATGCTGAGAAAACGGGTTTACTATTCCAGCTAGAGACCAATCATGGCCTCATGTTTGACGGTTACATCTGTTTTCCGACGACCTTTCTACTTACTGGCCAGTGAGAACAATGATCTTGACAGCTATTTAGTCATACTCGATAAAGATTCTTGGATGAACTTACCAACGGTTTCCCCAGTTGTATTTCTACAACGGCATTTCTTTCGCATTAGCTTAATCTCAGCCTTATTTTGTCATTAACTCTGATGGAAGAGCCAGTTTCCCACTGAACAAACACCCTTGGACTTTCTACCCATATTAGTCTCCTCAAAGGGGCTTACCTTACAGAAAATATTCATTTCACTTCAATAAATGAGAAAAAATTACTCAACGTGTCTTATTTACATTTGGTCCGCTCTCTAACCGCCTGGTTGATGCAAGTAGCTAGGATAATTTTCAGACTGATAGTTTCATTGAAGGTGTAGGAAAAGTGTGATACAGTTGGCTTGTAAATCCGAAAGTGATACAACTGACAGTGCGACAGCTATTTCGGGAACTTTCACCCTTTGCATTGTTTGAGTGAAGGAGCAACGTACCAACCAATCCATTACACAATTGAGGTCGACACATTGAAGGATGCCTTCTTGGAACCAATGACATGTTGAAGAGTCGAACCGGCTTGCGCATGAGTGCCCTTGTTTACAAAGCAAACCTAGTGTCGTTAAATTCTAGCATTTAGCGTAAGAGACATTGGGCACGAAAATTGAGTGGTCGCCTATAAACAGGGTAGCAAAGAGACGAACCTGCGCATGTCGATATTCGTTCGGCCGCAATAAGTGCACAATATGCTTAACATCTGTCCTTCCGCATCAGCCAATGCAAAGTGTACAAACCTCGCAACTGCCTGCGGGTCAGAAAGTTTGTCCACCAGGCTCCAGGTATCCGCAACGCTATTTAACCGGGAAGTCCTGACGGGCTGGCTAATCGATCGATGCAACCGGGGCAGTTTATGGGTCGTCGTTCGAGGCATCGGGCAGACTTGTCATCCTTCAGGTTTGAACACATTTACCCATTCCGAGCATGCGCCAGTGGAGTAGAGGTAATACAGTCACTTTGGATATCAGACATCTAGGATTCGGATCCCGACACTTCTAGGAGGACGTGGTGCAGCTGAGCTGTGTCAGAGCATGGTGGAAGTCCAATGCCTTCCCGTTTTGGTACAAACCAACCAGAAAATGGCCCTAGGACAGGATGAAGACCACCCAAACGAGTTGCCTGTGGATGGTGTCTTTGCAGAATAAATCTTTAGCCTTCGTGTTCAAATCTCACCTTGCTATTGCGCGTCGATAAAGAAACCTTATGGGTGAGCGAAATCACTCTTGCTGGGTTAACTAAGTAAACTATAAAAAGCGTAGTAAACCCATTGGTTTCAACCGAAAGTACGACGCACGAAGGCATGCTTCCCTGACCATCACAGATATACTGGGATCACGACTAGTATCGATCAAGCGGCATCCCGTAGTCGCGGGCTTGGAAACTGGCGTGCAGTCAACGTTACTGCAATTCGGGGATATCCTACCTGGTGCTGAAATAAACCGTGTACTAACCATTTGAATGTCGCCCAAACGCTCTACTGTTTGTGCATATTTGACTGAAATTCAGCTGATTTTAGCGGCTGAGGATTAGATCATTTTACTGCATATGAGATAACTTGGACTACAAACTAACCTTTGTAACGATTAACCCATACTACTGCGGCTGTGACCTCAACTATCCAAGCATATGGTCGGTCGTCCTTCGTCTACCGCTTCTTTGTTGTCAGTCATGATGTCGCCTTAACACTCCATGGACCAAAAGGCCTCTAATAGTTGCTAAAACATTTGCAATGTTGAGGTCTGAAATTCTTGCGTATGAACATGTCGCCTTCATTAGAGTAAATACTTGACGTGTTACTCGTAAAGCTGTTCACGCGCTATTGTTTTTGATCGGCAAGCCATTAAGTAGAATTAAGCACCCGTTCACGTACTGACATGGCCCTAATATAAGACTTAACTGGAGCTTTTGTGTCGACCGAAAAGGCAGTGCAAAGGCTGACTTGGTTGCAATGGAATCCATCATCTTCATTATCACTTGTAAGAACTGCGTACTTGTCGTACGCTGGTTGTAACTCCATAGTTTCGTACACCGGTGATTTGCGGGCATGGGGTGGTTAGCTGCGCATTGGGGGCGGGAGCTGATGAGTTGGTGCGTAAATACAAGTTTGTCAGTGGAGTGGAGGGGATTGGGAGGGGAGCTATGCATCAAATGCAACAATTCAGATGCACGAGTGCAATAAAGGGTGTGACTGCGCCATGTCTGACAATGTCTCTAATAATCGATGTAGCCCGTCTGAGGATCCCCATCCAGGGAGACCTCAATGACCAGCGCAGCATTTCTTGATACACGGGGCAAGTAGCTCCCCGCTTGAGCTTAGTGCGGTAAAACTGCCAGTCATTTTGGATAGTAAACATTTTGGAAGTAAACAGTATATCTTGAAGAATCTAAAGTCTTTGGCTTGAAGACGAAATATAATTTGAACGTGACCGTACTAAAAAACGAGGTTTCATACACTTTCTTCCGCCACCATAAGTTGCATAATTCAGTGCAGGTTACAGCATTTATATAACCTTAAATAGTAAGACCACTCGAAAAAACCAATGAGGTTTCAAAACGATCCTTCATTCTTTCTCGGAGCAAAGGATTGGAACAACTAATCACATAGTCAGTCCCTGTGGCCGATTATTTCGAGCTATGATTGGGAACGATGGGCTGAAATCAATTCTGTCCCGTTTCGATCAGACGCCCGATCGATGGCCTCACCCTCAAATCGATCAGCTGACATAGTACGGAGCAAATGAGGATTGCCAACGGTGCATTCCAGCTGCCACAAACCTGTGAAATCCAGATGAATTTTACTTGCTTCAGAGTATTTTGTCATTGATAGCTCTAAAAAAAGTTACGAAAGAATCTTAGTTTGGTTTATACTCAGACAACTGTTCTTGTTATTTTCGCGGCATTTCATCCTGACTCAAAACATGGTCGCCAAAATGTAAGTTAATACCTAGACAAACATATTCAGGGCTTTCAATATACCTGACAGTGTGTTCCACGCTCAATTTTCTTCGGCTGCTAGGTGCACGTTTCACTCACCTAATCTACACAAACTACGAGTAGAAGAATGCACACTGAAAAATCGATTCTCAGAAAATTTATAAACGATTCAAATTCATGTGAAAAACTTCTATTAACATCACTGCGGCACATGAAAGTCGATGGAAAAATAGTACAGGGCACGTGGTGGTCTGCTAAAGGACCGTACCAAGCAATTTGGTTCAGAAGAGTTGGGTCAGTAGAGGCAAGTACATAGAAAAAGTGTACAAGAGGCGGCGAGATGGCAATAGGGGCTGTTCCAGTTTGAATATATATATATATATCCACAGGGGAAATTTTTTCAGGTTGCAATATTGGAAGAGAAAACTTGACTAAAGTTAACTGTTGCATTAGTCACCTTCACTACGAGCTAGATGTCGTTGGGTTAACCACAGTGTGAAGGCAACTAACAAGGAAACGGTGGTCTTCTTCGAAACTTTCCTCTTAGCATCGTTGTAATCCGGACAGTAGGGACATGCATAGGCTCCACAAACGTTACATATGTGGTTGGTGTATAATGATACGACATTGTACATTGAATGGTTATAGCGACCTGCAAAGGACAAAGTTGTTTCACATCAGCACATTTGTTGTCGTGAAGGAATACAGAATAATAATGCAGAATAATACAAAACGTAAATCAGGAATGTGATTACTGATGTAACACATAAAATGCATGACAAATACCTCAGTCGATAACTACTTGGAAAGACCGCGTACGCTAAGCGTGATATTCAGACATAATCCAAGAACGAGAAACAGTTTTAAGACTCCTTCCCTTGCGTACAGCAAACAAACTGGACTATTTTCATTAGATTGTTGTCTTGAGGAGGTTTTCTAGCTCTTTTGGTATCACTCCGTAATAAAGCAACAATCACCTCGCCGCACAGACATGCTGTCCGAAACGAATAATGGCCAACTTTGCGAGATTTCTCAGGAAGCTGTTTTCTAACGTCCGAAATGACAATCACGGAACTCGTATGGAAAGTTATATCGGTTTTTCCCATCTATTTATCAAGCTGTGCACATTCGGATAACATAATAAACTTTCATGTGGCCAAAAAGAGGACACCTTCTTAAGGGTCGTCAACCACAGTGATCTAATTTTAAGGACCTGACACAAATAGCAAGTCTCATTAAGTGGATTGGGATGCCAAACTTCCACCTACTCAGCGGAGCTCATAACGATCGGTACTACACTTGCATTGACTACATTTTAGCAGTATTGACCCCCCCCCTTGACCTGTGTTAGAAGAAAGAAAACCCAGGAAAAAACGAGAAAACTTACCTGGTTCATAGTATTCATATGCGGAACAAACTTGTTGTTGTGTTGTATTGGCCACTGGGTAGTACCGTTCAGCCTGGAACTGCACACACGTCTGATTGGTGGTGATCTGTTGGGCGGAATATTCGGCTCGTCAGTAGGTGGAAGCAAAAATATGAAACCCCTATCCTTATGTCCACGGACGCAAAAACAAAGATCCTTTGCTCCCCATATTAGTTAAAACTTATTCTATCCTTTAACCTAATCTGAGTAGACAACTGGCTGCTACTTAGATAGTCGGTTATCTACAAACACCACACACGGGAAGTATAACAGACAACTTGGATTGTGATGTGTCTTTCGAGAAATCGGACCGTTAGAATTCGCACCTTTTGCATGTTTAGCTGTCACGATAGAGGTACTGTACTCTCAGGCAATGGCGGATATTCGAGTGGTCAGGTTCTTACTTGCCAAGAACTCACTTTCCCCCCTTCGCAAAGTCTTAGACTAGATATGGTATCCATCCGCGGAGCCCAAAAGTAACCCGATAAAAGAGCGACTCCGGGCTATAACACACTAAAGTACCGTGAACATTCGGATCTACGTCGGTATACCGTGTGTTGCTTTGTGTCAGCTTCGGAGGATTCAGTTGAACAGTACGCACATCTTAGTGCCCCAAAGTGATCTCGACTCACCGTATCAAAAAAGAAGTCCACAGTTTTGGTCCACGTTCGCGCAAACCGTAGGTTTGGGACTTGGCCGCTCATCACATACCGTCTAAGGTCATCGTTGAGTACCACATAACCTGTAGGAAGTCCGATACTGAACACCGCCATGCCACTCTGACTGAGTGGTTCAACACCCTGTTGGTAATGTGTGAAGCGAGATTTAAGCATGCAACCTACTGAATAAATAAAAGTCACATAAACATTTCCATGCAGGGGGTGCTTCGTGAGTTGGTGAATAGGATCAGATCACTGGTATGACTTAACCACTGCATCAAAATAATACCACACAGCATGTCTCTGGAAGTGCGTCCTATGCCAGTCAGGAGACAAGGGAAGTGAGTTTGCACGCTGGTCAAGAAAGTACCGAGTATTGTACTTAGGTCAGTGATCTTGTCATCTTAATGCCACCAAACGGATCCTTTTACGAGTCGGTTGCATTTCTCCTTATTTCCTTCGTCAATTTTGAAAGGAAAATAATACACACTCCTTACAGTGCAATTCATCGTTTATTGAAGAGAAGGAAACCTAAATGAGTCTCTGGTGAATAGTTTGGTACAAGTGATGGTAAATTTTACGTGAGCAAACATTAGAGAGAGCATTAATCAGAAAACCGGCTTCGGTCAATAGTCCCTAGTGAAGGAATTTGGTCAGACAAACAGTCTAAGCACAAGCAATATCGTCCGACTAGACCGAAGGAACATTTCTTTTCAAGTGATCGGGTCAGGATGGCATTAAGCTGAGGCGCAATAATAGGATTATCTTAGGAGCAAACACTGAAGTTATCTATCATCCGTATCTGATATAGTTTTATCAGATCACCCCATCTCATCTCCAATGAGACGGGAAACTCACTTGGACCCCAGTTGAATCTCTCATTCGCGATGTTTTAATGCAACTGAATGAGGTGCACCAGGCCGGTTCATGTTTCAGTAGGTATATCCTAAACGAGAGATTCAGCTGGGCTCCAAGTGAGTCTCCCATCAAAAGCAAATTGCTATGCAAACGAGTGTATTTCGGAAACTACAAGCTAGTTCCGAACCGCACCGTCCGTGTCATTCTCCTACTAGTCGTTTGGAGGGACCCAACTAGAAAGCATTTGCGATTTTGAGTGACAATTTATTTTAACTAAAAAATAACATTACGAACAAACCGATTTTGTATCAAACTCACCAAGCAAATCATAAGCTCTTACTAATTCTTACAACTACCTTTGGAGTCAAACTGTTTCAAGCGACATGAGTGACGGTTGTGTGATAATTTCTTATGCTATGCAATGGGTGACTGTTTTAACACGCCGTGTTCCTTTCTGAGTTCATCTGTACCATTTCCATGCAAAGATGACCACATTGTTAGATATAAACTGTTACTCAGCGGAGTTTGGCTTTTGCACGTTGATGACCCAATTAACTGGCAGGTAAGCAACACTTACTTAATGAAAAGATATGGAATAGGGTAAACAAATTCGACGCAATTTAATCAACCTACCATTGTTCCAACCCAACGGCCACATGCCTTCATAATCATAATGGAGTTATTTCGACCGCGAAATCCTGGGATACATTCAATATCGAAACTTCGCATCACCTCTTCTAGATTCTGTGGACTTCGTGGCATCTTTTGCATTTGTGGGTATTCCACGTTCACTCGGACATCGAGTTGCAACAAAAGCCATCCGGTTCCCTCGACTTTCATGGTCACATCGCCCCACACATCCCATGGTGGAAACTGAAAATAAAAGTCGAGGCATATAATGGGGCACCGTGATAGGTAAAGGAAGATTCCCATCAGTACTTCCTGGTTTCACTTAACTGAAAACAACCATACGATAGAACTTTACTCAAAAAACTGTTGAAAAAGATTCTCCTGAGATTAAGTTTCGTCAGCGTCTGTCCGGTAAATCCACTAATTATGGAATGCACTGTGCTCAGACAGTGATTCTGTGAATAAATCTCAAAGTGCACTTTCAACCAGATCTGAACAATTAACACCAAAGTTCTTGAAAGCTCCTTTGGACTGTTTCAAATGCGCCTACCAGCAGTAAACCTCTGAATAATGTATGCTCCACATTGATGAACACGTTCTGAGCTACCAATGTTCTGATCACTGGGAATCTCCAGAAAAATTCGGTGTAACTGGTCCATCTGGGATAGAAAACGGAATTTCTTGGAAGCGGCACTGTGCCTATACGCTAAGTGCAACTTTCATACTACACACCCGTCGCTGTTACAGTCACTTGACCTGGCTCGAGCTGTCGGCTTTTCAGCCGTGTTATGTTTGCCACCGTGCAATGCCATATTGTTTCCGTGTGCCTACATGTAAATGAGCACTACCTTGCTGAATGGACGTACACGGTCCACCCGAGTGACCGACAAATGCTTTACATGGTTCTCCAACAGCACAAACGACGGATGTCGGTGTTCACAATCACAGGATTGTGTGCTTACACATTTGCACAATGTTAGTATGAAGAAAATCTGTCAACAACAGCCAGGGCCTAATTGTCTCACCCATCAGAAATTGATCAATTTTCACAGTCAGCTGCTGAATCAAGACGGCACTCTTATATGAGGAACGGGCACAACTGCATAACTTTGATATTGTTCTCATTCACGAATTACTTCTCATGACCAAATAGGCCGTAGCTTCTTTGTGTCTAAATAGATAAGAGTCGGTATTTTCCTTTGCAGGCCTTTTGCTCAGTTTATCTTTATTTCGTCTGCTTGATGACTGATTGGGAAAATGCGTTGGAAAATATTCAATTCAATATCCAATTCAATGTGGTACTTCGACAAAAATGTACATTCGAACTACTTAATCATTCAAACCGGTCTGTTTAGTCTCAGGTGACTGAATATTAGTTGCTCAAAAACCCAGGGGATATAGGATATGATGCTTTACTTCTTGATTTTTTATCTAAGATGTGCAAATAAAATGTGCCTAATGTTTGGTTGGAGTCAACTTGGTCTAGTGCGCCTGTGATATGAATAGGTCCATGCATTCAACGAAGGTGGCTTCCACTACGTAAGAAAAGCAGTAACAACTTCAGCTAGTGAAGGCATTGTAAAAGCATTATGAATTTGGCATCATGAATAAGGGATAAATGTTTGGTAAACCGTAGCGTCTCCATAACATGATGCGATGTAAACATGTGACAGTGTCAACGGTGACGGTTAAGGTGACCAATTGGACGAAGTTCAGTTAGTATCTGGAACACTTTGTGGGAAGTTCAGATTACCAGATGAGGCTAGTACCCACGCGGTTGAAGCATCGGTGGTACATTAATTCGGCAGAACAAACGAAGTCTAGATGATATGATCATCTATTATTGAACCGGGTATTTGTGGCCCAAGTAAACAGAACTGAATCTGCAAAGGGTCTTGGTTACGAGATACTGCAGGTTATTTAAAAAAAGACTATGCTGATACAAACAGAAGCAGGGGGTTTTCGATAGTCCCAGGATTAGGTTGGGTGGTAATCGATTGAGGCGGGTCTCGAGCGTCAAATACATGACTCGCCTTGCGCAATGAGAGCTGCTTTCCCTTGGACAATTTTTTGGACTGTTATGACCAAATAACGAAATTTTACGATTAGGTTTACTAAAACAGACCCGCGTTTCCTAACAAAACCAGAACCGTCACAAATTCCCAAGCCATAAATAGACTGGTAGCCGAAGATTTTATTGCAAACTAGACATGGGCAATCTTAGTGTTAATGCTATCTACTGGGTAATGACGTCACACAGGTATGGTTGATACTGCGGGGTAGCACGTTTCCCTCCATGAACCCAGATGGTATGAATTTCAAATGTGACAACAGTTCCTCGCGGAATGTTTTTTTCTACGAAGGCTGACATACTTATCCGGTGAAAATTTGGTTATCTGCGAACATTTTCAATGGTTTGGTAGCAATTCAGTCGGAGTGCACAGTCCATATAGTAAATTGTCTTGCGCATAGATAACTCAGGTATACGATGGCCCAGTTTTTGTATCTGGGTTTACTGAATAAGTCTAGCTACGCTGATGGACCGTCACGCACAACGACAAGTAACGCCATGTGCTGGAGGGGATAGCATTAAAGAAAGAAAAAGGGGGCAATTTTAGAAACAACATCATGTCCAAAAGATGATCAACCAGGCAACCTAATGGCGGACTGATATGATCAATCTGAACAATGGCGCGTCATTTCAAACTATCAATACAATGGCGATAAAAGGCGTGAATGGTTCACAGAGTAGTGATTTACGCTGAAAGTAATTTCCGGGTCATGTTCTCCGCGTACCGGAAAACTCTCTTTACAAGAAGGCTGTGTGTCTTTCCTGTTCTGTGCACAGGTTAGTGTCGTCAATTTACGAGCAAGCTTATTACAACTAAGGTCTATGCTGACAAATGAGTTTGAAAAGCTTACGGTGTTGGTCGTTTGAAGCAGGACCGGAGCCAACATTGCTGCCGATCACCGCGTGTGGAGAGCTGTAACCCACATGTATTGAACCAAGTTATCCGAACTAGCCAGCTGGATTTTCGTCAAAAAGGTTATTGCCGATTCAATAAACGATAAATGAAATGAAATAAATCCTACTTCCCACACCAGGTGAACTTAATTCATAGTGCAGTTGCAGGCGTTACTCAGATAAACTACAGGTCAAGAAAAAGTGATTCAGCTTGGAAGAAATCACAGGGATAGTGTGGTGGTAATGATAGTGACATCTGCCATTTTGTGCAAATGACAACAAGTAAACCAGTTTGCATGGAAGATAAAAGATGTTTTTGTTGTGATTTCTTGGAGTATAATCTTGGGATCCGAAAGTTGTCATGCATGCGGACTTGCTTCGGTAAAGGTGGTGACCATTCAGCGCCTTCAAACTATCATCTTGTTGGCAGGCCGTTTATTTCTCGAAATCAACTTCCAGTTCTCATGAGCGGGTTGAAACTATCAGTGGTGTGATTTCATCCAACCCGCCAGTACTTATGTCAGAGAAGCCAAAAAAGAGAAAGTAAACACGCAGTACATGAAAAAATATGACACAGTTCAGCGGATATTCGAACAACAGCATAAATATATTCCAGGAGGGGAATTTTACCGAAGCGAAAGAGTCGTGAATGGACATTGATTCCAAAATAATCAGTAGTATGTCAGATTGCAGTGGCCAAAATACAGGTATAGGAAAACTACGTCCCCTTACCAAGTGGCAAACAAAATATCGGTTATATTGAGTTCACCAGTTGCACTCGACGCATTTGAAGGATAAAATCATCATGAAAGCCATGAAAGGCTATGAATAGCTATGAATAGCTATGAATGGCGAACGAGACCAATTTGTGCGTCCATCAGCGGCAATTGCTGTAGCCGTGTCACGTGACACACATCAGTTCATTGTCTACTTCTAAGTGCACTCTTGAGGGCACAAAAACTAAGGGGTGGGCAAATTGCAAAGTACCGAATACATGGATATTTTCACTTTCTAAATCCTCCAGAAAAAGGAGCTAGATAATTATTCGGTTTGAACGAGATATGATTAAGCATTGATGGCGGTAATGTGCTTCCGTCAGTTCTGTGCAGATTTTCTTAGTAGCCTTTGCAAATGTAGTGGCATAGAAATCTTCGGGTTTTGATATTGTTATGATAAAAATTTTCGCCATTAGCATTAACACTAACAATCAAAGGTCAATGTTCAGCACGGGTACTACAACATGCAGGGGGCATGAAAGCACAAAAGCAGCCATGTAGAGATGTTTTATGAAAGAACAGCAGCTCACCGTTGTACGTGTTACCGTTGAATAGTTACCCCTGTCCACATATATACGGTTGGTCCAATCGCTGATAGATGATATTTTCTCATCCACCGCCATACGATACAGGGCCCGATTGGTGTCTGACAGCGCGAATTCTCGAAGAGCATGGAGAGCTACTAGGGAGTCCTGTAAGTTAGGGGCAAACAGGGATTATTATTGCGCATAGAATGACAAATTCTAGTTTCAAACAGCATATAGCAAATAAGGTGTTAGTATCTCTCCGCCTGTTCAAATTTTACCAGACGCAGAGAGTTTACCTGCCTTTTTGAAGGACAAATATTATTCCAGCTTCGCTGGAAATACCTAGCTCGTCTAGAATGTGATTTTACTGCAGGCGATGCTTCTCGAAACATGTCATTGAGGGAGTTTATCGTATTCCTTTTAAGGGTTGAGCTGTCAGCCTGGATCGACGATAGTTTTCACGACTTTCCCCACAACTGAATAGTCGCTTACGGTAATAGAACAAACAAGTATCTGGTGGATCGCCCGTCAGATATTTGGGATTTGGGCCAACTTAACGAACTTGATGAAGAAGAGTCGTCCATTGAATCCATAAGAGTAGTTTCGAAAATTGTCATCATGTTCTCCAAATAGCTGTGCTGTATGGAAACCACCTCTTGACTTAGTCCTCTAGAGCAAATATGGCACACGGAGAAGAGCCCACATGGTAGCAGAAGCTGGTGAATCCACCATTCAAACCCATGCTAGTACATACACTACACTTTTACAGTGATATGATGAACAATAAAGCTAGTGAGCTTATTTCATGACTTCTTTTTTCCTCGAAAAGGACTGTTACTATCCCCAAGAAGCACTTTCATACCAGTAGACGTCATCGTCATGCTCCTCGTGGGCAGTTTCGGGACTAGCTGATGTTGCGCAGTCATGAAAACTACGTTTGAGAGGGGTCCATACAACTGTTCTTTTGAAATCATTGTCTAATCAATGGTGCAGTAGTGGTAGCCCGCTCGCCTAGCACGTCTGCTATGCGGAATACAAACCCCGACATGTCCAAAATATGCGATGCTGATGAGCTCTAATAAGAGCAAAACTCGAGTCCAGCGCTTTCCAAGCCTTTGGTGTGGACAGGAGGACGACTGTACAAACGACATTGATGTGGGTATGAGGTCTACGAGTCTTGCGACCTCTTGTAACTATTCGCCATCTATCTTTTTGTATGAGTTGAGGCCTTCTAAAATTATCTATGATAAACAAATCAGAAAAGGGGAGGATTACCATGTGAAGGGCATGTTCTGCAGGTTACCATGGTATTGCCAGCGAAACGAAAGCCAACTTCAGATACCAAACATGACCTCGGCAAAATTCAGCAGACTGAGGTATGGTGTGCTCAATATGATAGCAGACGCCGTCTCTAGATCGGCGCAAGGCTGGTATCTAACGAGGCCGATAAAGGAGGTTGAGGCCGAGACTTCGATTTTGTTCTTGTGTCGGTGATCCTGACTGGTGCAGCTGACTTCGCACTCTTAACGGTGTTTGTCCGCACCATTCTCAGCCGAAGTTATCATGCCGTTCAATCCAACTAGGTAACAATCTATCCGGAAAAACAAAATTTCGCGCGCCGTGGTAACTTAATCGTGGAATTGCAATGGAGTTAGCTTTGTGAAGAGGGACAGATCTAGTGGCACATTACGTCCCCAGAATCGCAGCTCTGACTACGTTGTATCGACTGGCTGATATCGCACCTATCGAACGGCTATGCATAGTGCTGACAAACTCCCATTTGGACGCCCGGATAGTGCTTAGGATAACACCTAGATGCGGATAGTCCTAGAGTTACTAATTTCCATCCGAAGTCTGTCCTAAGTGTACTTGTATCGGGCTCGAAGCTATGTTTATGTGGAAACAGCTAAATCTGGTGAAGTAGATAAGGTGGCTGTTGACCTGCTCAAAAGGTGACGAAACGTCTGCAAGTCAATAACCAACTTTGGACAATAGATTAGCCACCGGACCAAATACACGAGTGCATACATGATTATCATCATGGACAGCGTGACATCAGTGCTCAGCAATGATACTTCGCTGCCGTACAACCATGATTTTTCTGAATGTCTTATTTTAAAGAGAAGAAGTAGGTTGAACAATCATAACGAGGCGCTTACACCTCCAAACACTCATTCAGGCAATCTGGATGGAAACCAGAAGCGACAACGCCATTGACATCGATTGGCAATCATTCCTGCAGCGTTTCAAACCAGAAGCACGGGAAACAGCGCTCTCTTTAGCAAACGATGATTCGGCATGTGCAATACATGGCCCAACCATCACCGCTTCTGGTGCTGGACACATTGGTCTTCAATGAAAGCCCCCGTTTCACAACCGAAAACTCTTTTTAATTGCCTCTTTGTGGGTTCGCCGACACCAACCAACACAAGATGTAATCCTGAGACAAAGACTGTAGAACACATAAAGATGTCTCAGTTCTGCTGCTCGAATAGACCAAGTCTCACAGCCATACAACAAAACAGCCCGCAATGTAGCCCGATACACACGTCCCTTAAGATTCAGGGATATAAGGCGTTGACACCGTAGGTGTCTCAAATTAGCAAACAGGCCTTGTAGATTCATGCATGGACCTCGTCTGGTACAATACAATCAAAAGTTATACAACTTACGAGATACTTAGAACGCTAGAGTGCCTGCTCCTGGGTTGTAAGTGGCGTGTTCAGTGACTGAATGTTCAGGAGCATGGCCTCATACTTTGCAGGTGTAAAGTGTATACCAAACGATGGGATGGCTTCCGTCAGTTCGTAAAAAACTTGCGCCCTCTCCTCCTCTTCAAAAAGGAAAACGATATCGTATGTATATTCCAGATCGGTAAGGTTTTCGTCACAGGCTATTCGAATATCTATTTTTTGGAGACCTTCCAGCATTCGTCCCATGATTTCATCGATCACGAAGTTAGATCGGAATGGAGAAATTCGGCCTCCCTGACAAACAATGCGTTGCATACGGAAGCTTTTGGAGAGGTCTCTGTATACTCCCACACTCCCAAAAATGTCAGAATACAAAGAACGTATAATGTTCACAAACTGGGAGGTCATCCGGATCAGAAGCTCACTGGCGCAGTCGTAAGCTACCGAGGCCGTGTGGGTTGCCGCGTCCACCATCCAGGGTGCTACCTCAACGACGGGTATCAGATGAGTAGCAGCTGGTGGCCACGATAGCTGATGTCCGAAGTATTTGGCCCGAGGGTCGAGGCGTTCTTCTATATTCTAAATGATCACCCCAATCTTATCCTTGATTGTTTCCGGGTACTGGTCTCAGGGATCACCTGAATTAATCTTCATACAATACCAGCTTTCTGGACCTCTCCCATTTTCATGGCTTACGGTGTCTACCAGACTTCATGGTCAGCCGCACGCTCACTTTCACTTGACGCCTGGTTATTCGCCAGGTCGAGTTATTTTCGGGACAGGCTGGAATATTTCTCCGAGATTTAAGCGGTGCCACCGTTCTCTCTGATATCCAGTGCTTGAGTGAGCCTGAGAGCGACGCATCACAGGCCCACCACGGCACCGCGCAAATAACAGACAACCTTGTCCGAGTATGGATTCACATCTGATGGTGAAGCATTCGGTAGAGACTCTGACATCCGGATCAGTTGCCAAACCACTTTTCCGCACCCTAAGTGGCCCTAGAGAACGAAGTAGGCAGTGACTCCAGACGAGTGCGTGGTCACAATCCACAAATATGTTCGAAGAAAACTGAAAGTGATTAACTGATCCGCGCAGTCGCTAACTGATGGCAATTTAATCAACTTGAGTTCGTAGCCGGCACGCCGTTTGGGGACTCCATATGGCAAGACGACTTCGGCTATTTCGGAAGGTAGTACTGCATAAAAATAGCCCGTAGTCACAACACAGATGAAAGAATCGGACATACGTGCCGACTTTAATCCATGTTGACCACCCGAGCCACCCTTATTCCAACAAATTACCAGTGCAGATACTGTCCTGTCTGTGCAGTAATGAACTTCAAAAGGCATTATAAGAGGGAAAAGAAAGGAAAATCGCTCAGTCTCCACAAGACTAATCACAAATAGTGATACCTCTCATATATGTTCCATTTAGTGGAGGGCTGTATGGTCAAGACGTTCAATTTGTAAAGCTTAACAAGAGCTACTTTGAAACCCTGAGATTTAGCAGTCTTTTTCCGTTTGGAAAACCTGTCTGAATAGTGACATGTCAGTGTGCTATCTCCAGGTAAACTACTCCATATATCCACGCTATGTCTGGTCTGGGTCCGCCGTCGTCGTTTATTGTGCAGTTGCTACACCCTAAACAGGTCGGTCCTGAAAAATGATTTGTGTTGTTTGGTCCTTTAATGCCTTTATCAACGATTGGGAGAAGTCCAGGACTGGTCGCTCTTAGCCAATCCTTTCACACCAAATTTCTGGAGGGGAATTATTTAGGCTGCATTTAGTGCCGAACTATAGGAAACATAGAAAGAAGCTTTCGGGCCTGAGTATTGTTTGGGAGGGCAAATCGTGTCTTGGGGAAAAATATTTGTTCTTCGTCGACAGTTACGGGTAACCTAAATGCCTCAGGATATTAGCGAAGGGTCGTAGTCTGGTAGTTTTTTTCTGGAAAGGAGTTCATTTGGGGAAGTTACCGCATTCCTACTTGGTAGAATACTACTGACAAGGTTCGTGACAGCTCTAAAGCCTTTCCATCAATCTCAAGAGTAGTGTACTATCAAATGAAAGGGGTGTCTACTTTTGCAACATTGTGGGTTTGCAGAAGTCTTAAAGACTTTGGAAGCTATATGCGAAAGCACAACAGCCAACTCACGAAAGTACTGGAAAAACCCGAAATATGGTTGCGTTGACTTGCAAGCCAATGTACCACATCCATTGCCTCCGTCATGTGGACATTCCATTCTCCGAGCTTCCTTTTGAGAAGGAAATAGAAACTAGTGGATGCAACTCCGTAACCATCGTTTGGCATTTCCCAACGGGGATTCTCAATTCTTCTTCCGGCTTGGTCCAATTCCCATTTAGGAGGTGGGATTGGATAGTTCGCGAAATAGATGTATTCACCTTTCTGACGATACTGGTCAATGATCTGCATGGCTCTACAAACGGAACACATTCAAAGCTAAATTGATATGACTGTATGATTGCTAGCCTGAAGTGAAAAAAACAAACCATCGAAGACGCGAATTGAACCACTGAGGTAAACCTTAAACGGATCATCGCGTGCATCACTATTCCAATCCGTTGATCTGTATAATCCTCAAAAAGCTTCCTAGTGCCATATGACTACAATGAATTAAGGCTAAATTAATATGGAGAGCAAAACGCCCTTCTAATTCGCAAAGTGAACATAAGGGTATCGTTGAGATGCGCGGAGTTCGTTACATACCAAGCATCCGTTAAGACTTACATTTTGGCCAGGCAAACATGTATACTGAATGACAATAACTCACAGCATGATTTTCTGCTGCGACGTTGAGTCTGTTGCAACACTCAGTGCATATGTTCCAATCATCAGCGAGAATAAATCGTTAGTTTGTAGGAGATGTCGAGCTATGAACTGCACGGCAGAGGCAACGACAACCTCTGCACGTTCAGCGCCAATTCCACTCGGCATAGGACGACCAGTAGAGCGAAACGCAATCACTACCATTGCAGCGCAGGGGATACGACGATGTGCTTCACGATCAATAGGATCTGTCGCATTACTTGTTGGGGCGAAACGGCGATCAATGACTTCACCAACTTCCCAACTCCCTGCAAGGCGAACATCCACACTGTTGGTTCCACCCATACTCGAACTGGTTTGCTGCGTACTAGCAAGGTAATCTATGATCCGTATGAATGTTGGATCATCCACATAGATGAGTCGGTTCCATTGGGGTTGTCGGGTCAACAACAAGTTCCAGAGGGCAAAAGCTGTCGCCAGCGGACTCGGCCTTGAAAGTGAGAATAGAAATCATTTAGAGAGTGCAGTCAGACTGGAAGAGTTTGGTGGATTCAAAACAAAGCTAAGAAGCAAAATTCGGAGAATAGGGTTTCATGCCGCAAGCGCCAAAACGTCATACGTAGTCCAGTAATTCTTGTTACGCATACAACCTCATTACGATTGGTCGAAAACTGTCATAAGAAAGAAGAATTGGTTGAACGCAATTCAAAAACTCGACCTTACATTATCATCAAACTTAGGATCCAGAAAACTGGGATAATAATAGGGTTGAATCAGATGTTTTTATTTGAATCTTTTGGACAGGCTTAGCCCTCTTAGAAACGCAAAACTTCCTCACGAATTGTGGTGTGCTTGTCCCTCATATGTTCTTCAACGATTAGTAGCGATGAATTCAGTCGACCGACCGATTTTTAAGTACTGTAGATTTGCCTTCCAGCCGTCGTCAGCCAGTGATACACGAGTGTGTGGATTAAGAACTCAATCGTTCTTTTCATATAAGTCAGTGGCGATGGGGATTTGATAGACACATACTAGTTGAATTATCACGACGACAGCATCACAGGCAACTCACAGAATAGTGGAGAGGCATGATGATGAAACAACATAAACTTTCCACAGAAGAAGTAATAGACAATGCTGACAACGTAACAGAATGTAATCAGACCGCTGAATCTTTTATGATAACGAACTTGAACTAGGAAGAAACAACTAAATTCAAAATCGAATATTAGGGCCAGAAGACCAATTGCGAAGCAAAAAAGTTCACTTCATTCAATTTCCTTCATGAGCGAGCTTCACTCAAAAACGGTGGATTAAAATAAACTAAACAACTCAAGGGTCAACAGAAATGCGAGCAAAAAGAATGGCACATGAACTTCGTATGGGAGCTGTGCTAACCACTAGCAGTTTTTTATTAAATCTGTCAGCTGTTAAGTGAGAACAATGACGGTTTGAATTTAAAGAGTGAATAAGTAGTTCACCTCGCGTTCCTTTACCATGTATTGTTTGCTAATGAACCCACCAAATTACTAAATTCAATTTATTTACCACGTTAATCCGGTACAAAACTGGATGATATAACTGTAGAAGTGAAACCGTAGACTGCGAATGACTGTCGGCAACTGACGAAAACGAAGTCAGTTGAGCTCACAGAAATCCTACAGAAGACGTTGATAGGCCTACTGATTTATCTCAGCAACGGTGGTGGTAACAAGCTAATAGCGCGACACTAAACTGGCAAATCTTCACGGATGACGTTTTGCTCAATCAAATAAACTGAACCTCATAAACATGTATTTTAATGCCATAAATATTACACGTTTATTGGGCCATGTATACTAAGGTGACCAACGTGTAACTGGTTATCGGAAGTGAATTTTGGAGCAAAATATTCCAAAACCATTGAGTGCATCAGCAGAAACTTTGACGTTGACATACTGGTTGGTACCAACAAATTTTTTTATGCACATGCCTTGGCAACAGCTCAAGAAAACTCCGCTCAACTAGGACCAGATACGGTGAAGTTCAACCGCAGTTTTATTGGATGGGCCGTGTTTAAACGATTGAATCCAGCGGCCCTAAGCACCGTAATCAATGGATCAAGCCAGTGCTATCAGAACAATGCTTAGGTCGCAACCGTTCCTCATAATTATTCAGTCTGATGGCCTGAAAAACACAGTAGTCACTTGTTGCGTCACATGAGAAATCCCTCACGGCCAGCAACGGAGTTATCAGTGGTATACTTGGCCCATTGTGTGTCGTTTATGTGAATCGGATGAATAGATGACCCGTGGACACACAAGAGGGTATATTTCCGTCCTCATAACAGTGTTCACATGGATGGCTAACATTGTCCTGTTTTCAGTTGGGCGACCACGTTCCCTCTGGCTGACGGTGGTCGGCGTCGGAATGAAAGTCTCCGGTTTGATTTCTGGTACAAGGAAGACACAGAAGGTGGCCATTTAACCTGTATCCTACAGGGAGGCAATCGTTAGTACAGTAAGATGTAGCTGTTTTGTGGTATGCATCTTTCATCTTCCAAACCGACACGGCAACACAATTGCCTGGGGCGGAAAAGGTGAAGAGCTACTTTTCGCTGACGAGGTTAGGATAAGCAGTGCTATTATATATATATATATATATATATATATATATATATATATATATATATATATATATATATATATATATATATATATATATATATATATATATATATATATATATATATATATATATATATATATATATATATATATATATATATATATATATATATATATATATATATATATATATATATATATATATATATATATATATATATATATATATATATATATATATATATATATATATATATATATATATATATATATATATATATGTGCAAAATTAACGCAGTCTGGGTAGTAACCGCCTGGAAGTAGTATAGTCTTTGTTTACTCACAGCAAAATGGATGAGTTCACTTCTCATATGCTTGCACTGTATCACTTCAAGTGTGTCCAAGAAAAGTAAGTTAATTGTGACCGATTTTGAACAGATAACCGACAATTTCTTGAGAAGGGAAGATCTTGAACATCAGGATACTTCTGCTCTCTTGATGAGTGACTTGCTGCCTAAGCAACGATTAGAGAGATCTTATTGACCAAAACTGATGGGGACCTGATAACACTAATCGTTTTCGAAAACATGCCTCTGCGCTGACACGTACCAAATAAAAGTCACGGCTTGGAGTCCGTAAGTGATGAGACCAACAAAGAAAAAGTGACAGGCAACGAGCACCGATGCGGAGTATGATTTCCTATCCTTATTATAGCACCACAGGGCACTGGACCCATACCAAGTGGTCACAGATCGGCATTCGAAATCCTGACCGTACCCTAACGAAGAGACAGTCGAAATCGGTTTTTAGAGATGGGAGCTATTCGGTAACATTGAAGAAACCTTACTTAAAGGGATTTTGAAAACTTTCCGAAAGCCCACGGGGACTTTTGCTCTTTTTGAGGCTAGCTAGGCAGGTACAGTCCCAAAATTGGTGTGAAGCCAAGTGCATTTTGCGTAGTCTGTAACCTCCTTCACTTGTCCTAGGTTGCATGCATACGAAATGTCAGCGTCACGAGTAAATCTATGTTCGCCTTCGTTCAGGTGATCTTCATACTGGTCCAAGCTACGCTTGCCGTTTTCGTAAACAAGGTATGGTTTGTCGCCAACTATACCAAGCACGTATACCTGATACAACCTAAATTCAATCCCAATCTGACAGTCATCTCATCTTCCACGTAGTCTATCATGGTACGCTATTAACCGTAGTGTACCTAACATCCCAAATAATCGATTGCACTTCGTTCGAGCGATAGCCCTATCGATCAGGGAAGCAAATGTTACGTGTGCTGCGCTTGCCCACCAGGTCCCAACACCCAATCGCCACAAACAATACTGAACGGTTTGTATGCGCATTTGTCTGATTGTGCGGCCGGTAAACATATCCACCGGTTGCACGACACACCTTGTCGGAATGCGGCACATTATCACCACACTGTACTAAAGTACTGGTTAACTGAATGCCGCACATTCTTTCGGGGACAAACCAGCTTTCGGATTCCCTCTGAATGTTAAAGAACGCGCTGACTAATAAGTAAGCAGCAAAAATGCACTGTACTCCACAGGCGCCTCAATTGTCCACAGGTAATATCGACCTTATTTGATCGATACTCTGATTAGAATAGCATTCGTTGTAGTTGAAAGTTTCGCAAAGTTCCGGCGATACACAAGGCTTGAATATTCATAGTTTATGGACGCATATTTCGGAACAGATCCGAAAAAGTTGATCAGTTCCGTATGTCACCATCCGGTTATCTAAGTACTTCATCACACAGACAAACTCATAACCCTCAGGAGAGTATTGGGTGGCCACCTCCAGGTAAACGTCCGTATGACGTTACAACCAATTCAGAAATTGGACAAGTTGAATACACTGCTGGTCAGCCACTCCGCCCAGAAACAGATCTGTTGGACAGATATCTAGAAGTGAACAGTGATGGTGATTCCCAATGAGGACCGCGTATCAGGAATGTTGAGCTCAATCCAGTAGGGTTTCACGAGATTGAGTTCAACGTCTCATTATCAATAACAGGAAGAAAATAAAAAGGACGATGAAAGTTTGTGGTCCATTTTGTATGAATTGGTCACGCGACAACCCAGTCGCCAACAAATAATGTGATGTACGCCCGCACTTAAAAATAGGTGTACAGGTAGAAGTTAGGTAATGTTCGAGACTGTTGCTGAATCTTATGATTTAACACATACTGTGGAGACGTAGATCTGTCTGAATACCTATGGAGTAAATACCGGTTAAACTTTTTTCAATGAAAGTGTCATACATTAACTTCCTATTCGCTAAACTCAATGGTTGGAGATTTTATAGCGAAAGTCATTTCCAAACAAACGTTCGGGTAAAATAACACCTCAAAAAATCAATGTATCCGGCGCTACAAATGTGTACTGTCACACTCTTCAATGACTCATAATAAGAGCCTTATGCAAGGAGTCTCATTGTCGTCCGCATCACAGCAAAGCCGTTGTTGAATACAAATCCTCAGGATAACTAACTCTGTGTCAGCTTCAAAGGGGACTGATTGCACTTAGAAGCTCGAATAGGAATGTGTTCCGTCCCATAAAAATATGATTCACAACCCCGCTCTGTCACAGACATTGAAGCGCATGCAGATACAACGCGAAAGTTTGACTATCGAGTCAACTGAAACATAAAGCGACTTTGGAGTAGAACATTCAGTTGAGAAATATCATAAACGAGAGATTCGGTTGAGTTTCTCGTTAGTACCAAAGTAATTCGTAAATGAGTGATTTTGTCAACAGGATGGTTTTATTTAGGTGAGAAAGGAAGCCAAAGCGTTAGTAAGTTGTCAAGTATAAACTCAGAACTTCGATATCTTTGGCTCCATTTGTCACACAAAACAGAAAGCCCCAGACCAACGTGGCGCATTGGCTTATCTTTGTTTTGTGAACGGTTCAAAACAAGGCGTGTCTAGTTAAGTTTAATTTTACCGGAAATTCGACTGTTTACAGACTATCGACACTGTAACGAAAGTTGGAAATTTTCAACTGAGATTTGGTCCTGTAAGTTAAGCGGATCTAGGCTGAAGGACGGTGAAGCACCGTACATCTGTTTCATCCTTATTGGGGATCACCAACGTAATTTCACAACCACCCACCCGGTAGTTTGAACATTTGACCACTTGGCCACGAGCGGCTGATCAGCAGTGTGATTAACTCGTACTCATAGATTACACGGAAAGACATGCCTTTGTGCATCTCAAGTTGGGCTGCTAATTGGTTGCTGCTGTAAGTAGTCCACAACTCTCGTTTGCAGCTCCAGATGCCAGCTAAATTGCAGCACCACCAGAATATTAGCACCTGGCTTGACAGCGAACAAAGGCAAGGATTCACATTAAAAATGCGTGGACGTCCCCTATAACTGAGAAGCCAGCTACGGACAGACTGTTTGGAGTCGATAGAGCCCACAGCCTTTTTGCTTATCAAGCTGTAAATGCTAAATCAAGAAAAGACTGGCCCAAACTAATTCATTACTCTTGTAATAGTTTGTGTACCACATGGGTACCGAGTGAAAAGCTTGAATTAGTGGAAGTAAATTTTCCGTATGACTTCAGGTTTCGGAAACCGTTCAGTGTGTATTCGGCAGTCAATCCTCATTATTGAATAATAGGAATGGGATTGGATGGAATACAAATAGTTCTGGCTAGAAGAGGTCAATGGGAAGGCTCGAAAGTTAGGCATGTCAACTGAAGTCAGCAACAATGTTCCACGTTTGGCTCTGTTGTTTACTTTACTGTGGTTTTCGGGGATTGCATGTGGACGTAACTCACTGTTTCGATATTGGATTGAAGCTAGGCCGTGATCCATTTTTTGTTCGCCTCTAACGTGAGGGTTGTAATAGTAAAGAAAACTGTCAAGGTCATGAAGTCTTGCCCCATACTGTGTGCGGAGTTCCACGTTCTAATGTGTGGTCGTTAGACGGGTGGAAATATTTCCCCATCTTAATGCCACTGATTTTTTATGGGTTCTGGTTTCCTCACATCATTGTTGATTACGTCACACAGTTCCCCTGAACATGTGAGTAACCGCCCTCCATTCCCTCTAACGTCGATGGAATTCTGTCTTACCTTCAGAAAATAACTTCTGAGGTAGTGATGCCGAACGGCTGCAGTGTGTGAATTTTCTTGGAGTATCAAAACTTCAATTCCGCGGTACACGATATATTCATCTACATACTTACCGGTCCAGTTCGTCACGGAAGTTCGCGAATGCACCCAACGCGGGATTGAAGAAAGAGAAACCCCGTTGTAAAACCACGGAACAATAGAGTAGGCCTTCCCGTTCAACATCTTGTGAAAGACCAGGTGAGCCGTACAGATAGAGCAGTAAATTCAGATTGTAGCCCAGTTCGAAAAACACGCTCTCTGCGCTCCCATACCCCATTCGTAGCACATTTTGTGTGGTTGCGAATGGAAAATTGGAGTGCAAGGCCGGACCGATGCAGTCACCTTTGAAAAAATGATGTTAACGAAAAAGAGTGGTGGGACGTGGCACCCAATACGGCATTTAGGAAAGTGATTTTTGGACTAAAAACAATTAGGCTGCGTGTGAGTAAATGGCACACTTAGTTAGTTTAAACTGGATTCGCACTCCACTACAGACGTTCTTTCGTAGTAAGCTAACGTTGTGCCGTGCATCAGTTAGTCTGGTGAGCTTCCAATCCATTATCAGGTAAAGAAGCTTCTCTCCAAAAAAGATGAAGCGTAATTCGTTGGGCGAAAATAGCTGGAAAATGCACATTTGTCCTGTACAAAATAATGGATGAAATTCAACTGATGAAAGCTTAGCACTTTACCCAATTTGTCATCGCACACTTCGCGGTCATCAGCACCGGGGTGAATCCCACACGGAACTCGGCGACCTCGTGGCCAACAAACATGCGCAAGATGGAGCTGAGAAGCATTGGCATACTTGCCTCCGTCCGCTTAGGACGTGCCAGAATGAGGAATGCCATGGCAGCCAAACTTCAATGCACGCGCTATTCGTCAAAATCCTCCGGCCCAAGGGTTCTATTACAAGGCAGCGATTATTACAGTAAACAAGCAAGTGTCGTTAATTTTTTAGAACAACGCACAGCAGATCAATTTGGTTTTCACGGGAGACTCAATTGAATCTCTCGTTTATGGTGTCCTCCAGCTGAAGGTGCTGCACACAGGCCTCCTCATGATTCTGTTGGCACGATATTCGAGATATCGCAGTATATTTTCACAAAGGGAACTACTCACAAGGTTGCTGAAAACTATTCCAGAGCCCACGACCGGTTGCAAATTAGTGTATTTCTCGAAAACAGTGTAATATTGGTTCAAGTAAAATCATAAGGTTGACGGAAACTCGAGGACTGCGCCTACCTGATGAGCCCCAAGAAGAGCGAAACCGGTCGTGGGCTGTCGAAGAGTTTTCAGCAACCTTGTGAGTAGTTCCCTTTATGAAAATGCACAGCAGTGTTTCATGATGAGTAAGCCAGATGGTTCAAACTTCGTCTTTAAAAGACAAGATCAAGATCATGATGTGATAGTCTAAAAACTGGACCATTCACCTGGAGTAACGGTTTTGGAAGTGAGGTTTTTCTTCAAGCGACAGAGTTCGTATTAGTTTGAGTGGCTTATAGCAAAGAAGAAACGACCATTTTTGAGTTAATACCTCATGTTATATCTAATAACGGGTTTTATTACACCCAAACCAAGTAACCCCTTTCATCGACGACTTGAATGTCCAAGAAACTTAGACGAAAATAGAAGTACTGGCTGAAGATGGCGGGCACAGTTAAACATGGTTTCTGAAAATTCTAGCTCACCAGGTTAACATGTAGGTTTCCCGTGGTTGATACTTACAGAATTAAAAGAACTGTGCACAAAACGTTAGGTTAAACTAGGTTCATTTACATAACAGGAGATAAAAACATTACAAAGCAATTCATTTTATTCGCAGCATTCGACGAAATAAAATGATCGGCAAAATAAACAGCGCTCTACGACAAGCACTGTCCTAGTGCATCCAATATGCGGGGGCGATGCAACGTCGACAAAACCTACCAACAACACTTAGGCTTGCAAACTGTGATCCGGGCACAAATCGATGCATTCGCCTTTCAGGTATTGTGTACTTTTGTGGAACAATGATTTTGAAGTTGTTCACGAACAAGGCGCTGGAACTGGTCAGGTCCAAAAATGTTGCCGTATGATAGTGATTCGGTACACCGTTCATCTGAAATGGCAACGGTAGGCAAGTCAAGTAATCTGCAGGTGGTTGAAACTTGAAAAGAACATCGGTGGGAGAGGAAGACTGAATGAGGCTCACAGAAGGCTCACAACTGTACCGCCGGGTTACACTTGGTTATTTGGATAAATCTAACGACCATGTGTTGAAAACAAAACCAACCAGCCGCATCGCAGTGAGCGGACGTTCTCTATCTCACGTGATCAGCTGTTTTGTCGCGACCAGATAGGTGAGCCTAGAATACACTAGACTTAGTCTATACAATTACTGTATGAATGATAACATCATGGATACAATAAAAAAACATTTGTAAGGGGACTCTGTCGTAGTTTTCGTATCAGTTTGGTAGTAAAATGTCAATGTTTGCGGCTGCATATTATTTCAAGTTCTTCATATAAAGAACGCATTACGGGTACGACGGGATACCGCCCGACGCTCCGGCACACAGAAGTGGCCAACTCCTAGATATTATGAGTATTAAAGGTATACAGAGAAGAAAGTGAAATGTTGGGGTAACACTAGTGAACAACGGGGTTGCAGAGCTGATGCAGTCAAAACCGAGAACGCCCAGCAACATCCATAATGAACATAGCTATTCGAAACAAGCACCATATTGTCCAGAATTGAATAGGAAAGCCACTCACACATGACAGGTTATTGTAATGTATGGTAATATAACACATGATATTTTTCAAGTATGATGTGGGCATGAAAATTATGTTGGGTTTATTCACGGTGAGTGAATTACAACTGTTTCATCACCACTCGAGTTGCCATTGTCAGCTCGTCACTGGGTGGTGCCGAGTTACCATGCATCGTTCAGCCTGTTTGAGCGGTGGTGCGTTGTGCCCATATACTTGAGACCGACGTTCACTCATGACTAGTTGGTTGGCTGATTGACCCTATTGGGTTGAAAGTTGAGTTAGTGCTCTGATAAGTCAGCTTGTTTGGCTCCCATTCATTGGTCAAGTACCCACCTTGGCGTACGCTGGTCATTCTCGAGCTTTACGTCGACGTGGGCCAATCAGAATACAAGCTCATTATCAACATTACTAACAACACCAGATGAGAACAATGGGGCATTACTGTCGTACAACTATGTTAATCTATTTGAATAAACCCCCATAATCGGAAAAGGAATGGTGGAGAAGGGATGAAGACTTAGGGCTAGTCTGGAACAAATGTCCGGGGATCTACATCGCCAGCACTCAGTGAAACAAGCTGGATAGAAACTGACAGTGTAAATGCCACTGACATCGGTTGGCCGCCATACACTTCAGTGTTTCTAGGCAGTCACAAAATGGGTCAGAAGGATCCCACCCTTGAAGGCGAACAGCACCAACGGCACACAAACTTTTCAAAACATCCTTTATTGGCTTATGCCATATCAAATTCTGTCGACATCATGAGGACCAGGCAAGCAAAACAGCGCACGTCTCCACAGGCAGTAACTTGGTATGCGTAACATTCAACTTAGCTTGCAGTGTTGGATGCATTCTCTAAGGGAAGTACTGTTTACTTTACCAGAAATCTGCCTTCATATCACCTCGTTGAGAACTCGCCGCTTCCATCCGATTTCAGCTATGGTTCCGGGACATCGGTGGTCACAGGCGTGAAGATGTCTCACATCGTCCGCCAGAAGTGACCAAGTCTTGCGGCCGCAAGACATTACAGCCCCTAGTGTAGTCTGATACAAGCGTTATTTGAGACTCGGTGGAATGTCTTCCTGATGCCACGAGCGACACAAATTGGCGAATGTGATTTTGGCCTTCAAAACTCGTGCGTTTATTTTGTCTGTCACTCTGTTGTCTGAGATACGTTTAGGGCTCCAGTGCTACCTCATGAATTCTCAGGCATTTTCAACGACTACACCCTGCAGCATGACTATGCATCTTGTGCGCGTGAAGCACACGCCAAAGGATTGGATGACTTTGGTCAGCTTTTAAAGTAATGCTTGCGCTGCATATTCCAGATCGACAAAGTTCTGGCACGGAAGGATATGAACAAGGATTTTGCAGACCTTCCAGTGTTCATATCATCATCTCATTACTAACGAAGTTAAACAAAAGTGGCGAGAGTGGTTAAACTTTCCGGACACCACTGCTTGTAGGAAAGCTTTCGGAAAGCTCTCCATACACAGACTCACGAGCCAACTAAGAGCATTATCCGGTCAAATTATAAAGAGGCCAGTCTCATATTACATAACGATGTACTATTGATGTCACCTCAGCAAAAGTTGGAACCTTTGCAATTAAATCCTCCAGCTTAGCGAACAAACCAGTGGCAATATATACATCCCAAACTGCTAGCATTCCAAAAACGAATAAAAAATCCGCTTCACTCTCAATACATGCTTCCAAGCACCGAATGCAGTGGAGTTCTTCTTATTTTGACAGATGATAGGACAAATCTGCAGAAATTATCGTGTGGTCAATAGAAACTAGTTGTCTTAACCATCCTCATCAACATGATAATTCGAACCGAATTTGTAAAGAATTTCCGATCCATCTGGAAAATATTCGCTGGCTGAGGGAACAAACAGAAGGTAGCGAAGAAGCAATCGTTGCAGTTTCTTCCCCAAAGCAGAGGTTCCGAGAAAATGCTCGCCTTTTTCTCTTAATGTAATCAACTTCCTACCGGTCCTTAGGTCATAAATGTTCTTCCCCTGAGTAGAGTGCGCAAATCCGTTGAATTATGAGATAGGAGTACTGAACAAACTTAGGAGTATCAACGACTACGTAATTTTCTAAAAATTACGTAGTCAGAAACCAGTGTAGCTAGGTTAATGCTTCACACACTGTATGATACATAATCACATAAAAGACTACGTTTCTGGACAATACAGCGATGATGCAGTGTCGCGAAAAAACTAGATTACCAAGTATACTGAAGTCTACGCAAACCGTATACAGTGGTTTCATTTGAAACTCATGCGAATCCACTTTAGAGTTCATAAAGTGGTGAGCTGGCTTGTTCTATGGGTGTTACGAATCTCGAACAACCGACAATTATGACTGTGACAACAGTAAACTTCAAGCATTCGTCGAAGTCACACAAATCCCGTTTAATTTTGTTTTCAATGAATGCCAGAATAGTGTAGACATTCCCTACGTGTTCCAAAGTAGCGTATTGAATCCTTTAGTAAATTCTGGAAGAATTACATTCCATACAATTTGCGCCTAGACCTTAATAAGTTAGAGCCGGCGTTCGGTACATTTTGCCGCAGAATAAGGATATCACAAATGAAAGCAACATCGTATGACCGAATATGCTACTACTTCCTAGAAACTGTGACGGTATTTGAAAAAAATTCCACTTCGAAATTCCTGCTTCTGTGCTTCGGAGATGCATGCCATCCTAACAGAAATTTGATTGTCCGGGAAGTCCATAGCCTTAGACACAGTGAATACGATGCACTTTGTTCGCGTTCGGTGCACAGAAATGGTTCGCAAATCACTGCAATATTCGTGTGTCGGTGTTATGAGCTAATAAGATTTGGCACCACCATTCTGTAGCACTTCACTAGGACAGATGATTCTGCCGTTAGAGATGTGGCAAACGAATGTCTTGAGAGTGGTTCTGTGTACTCGCTTTGTTAAGGCAGCAATCAGACACTATAATCTACCAAATGTAATTTATCCAATCATTCTATCATATTTATTCCAGGAGTTATTTAAATTGCAATAAAAATTATGTTGGTTAAAATAAGATGGTGCACTTTTCGGTACTCCTAGAGTTAAGAATAGCTGTTCATCAGCCACCACAGTTTGCAGTGATCGGTCTTGGTCAGTTGCGGAATTTTCATGTTGACTAGAAACATTTGTGGCGAATGTGATCCAAACCTGACTGTTTCCCTTCCAAAATCAAAACATTCTTGAAAAATATAGTTGAGCGCTCTGATATGTGGAGATGCGTGTCCGGTTACAACGCACCCAATAGCGTTTTCCTTTTTCTTCGTATGATCGTCTTCCTTCATTGGTAGATTTAGGAGTTTGCCAAACTACCCTCTGCAATATTCGCAGCCAGATGAGTGGAGGTTGGAACTACGTGGTGATGGTATGACCGAGGCTAAAAAGTTACTCAGACCCCGTAGTCTAACTTCAAGCGTGCCTAGAATGGTCAACTTACCGTCACGCGGATTTCATGTGTTTCGCAATTCGATCCGATGAAACTGTACGCGCATATTGTGAAAGAACTATTTCCGGGTTCTTTCGGTAGAACTGGCATGTATATATACTTCGAACTGCCTGCTTCCAGAAAGACCAGGGTTTGTACACTTTCGTTCACGGAAGTCCTGGGGCTGTAGGCTGATGTTCGACCACCAAAGCCTATTTGAATAACCCGTATATCAGGACTGGCCTTCAGTTCTACCAAAGCCTGTAAGTAGATCGGAAAGTGCAAAATGAATAAAACTCTGACGAGTCGTATTGGGTGTTTGCCCACTACGTGAAAATCAGTGGTAACTCACTTCAATCCAGTAGTCCCAATTGTTGAATAGACACAATCGAACACCCAGCTGCTCACCCCACACAGCCTCCTCGACCACTTCAACTGTCATATAGAATCGACGTATACCGGCGAAATAGTACGGCTGTTGCATTAAGGACATTCCCAACTGTTCGTCCACAGCAAACGCACCAGCTATCCAGTCCGCGTTCAACTTGGGAAGATTGACACGGAACTGAATTTGTCCGTCCGGTCTAAACCAGGTTATACAATAAACAATATAAGCATTCAACTCTAATTCCGGATCATTCGCTGTCGATCCGACAACCACAACCCACTTTTTGTACTGTGACATTTTGAGTCTCAATGAACAATGCCAACTAAACCTGGCGTGTTGTTATGGGAAACGCGAAATTTTGGTCTAGCTGAGAAAAACCTGCACTGATTACCGTGAAGTGGAGATTATGATCCTTCCAAGGGAGAGTCTGTCAATAGTGATTGCGTTCCATTGATATCATCGGATGACCCGCCCGAGAATGAGGACCGTTCTAAGGTAGCAGCAGCTACGACGCATTCGACAGCACACGACCGAATAAGCCATTCTTGGGTCTCATTAGGTGGACGCGGTCCCCAAGTTCTCGTCAAACTTGTGTTCTGATGGAACTCATATCGTATTCGACAAGTAAAATCGTTTGCATATCGATTTGGTTTTAAAGACAGAATCAGCTGAATCAAATCTAAAGATAATCATAAGTAAAAGATTCAGCAGAATCAGCTTTTAAAATCAAACTGATGTACAACTGAGTACATCTGTGGAAGAGATATTCTAATTTGCGGACAGCTAAAGGGGTGCAATATATTAAAAATTTGCTGCACTACACAACAAAGTGACCTGGGAGATGTTGACTAACCTGTCTGTGGTGGAAGACTAACAGCCTAGAATCATCAGTTAGTGCACGGAGAGGTCTAAACGCGGAAATTTACTGACCTGCACACTCGGAAAACCAGATTGCGCTGCTTGGTACTGCTAGCATTGGATTCGGTCCCAATTAAATTCGCCAAAAGCCGTTTACTGTCATTAAACATGCGTTTATGTATCAGATGGATATTCCCATTAGAAGTACTCCCTACTTGGTTTTGGACAACCTGTCGTCTAGTTTCAACATTTTACGAGTCCGGCTTGGTTTGATTCATCAGGTATTCAATAAAATGACAACGAAATGTGCGCCGTGGAGACAGAATTATAAACTGGTCTCACCATAAGTCAGTCAGAAAACGTGTGGGAACTCACAAATTGTCCCGCGATAAATAACTGCATCCGTTCTAGTAAAACCTTATATGGTAACTTAGTCACACTAACCCCAACAGAACATTTTAACTGCTATATTACTCAGCCTCAGACGTACTTGACAAACGTGCTGTGCCACATCCAGGCACCGTCGTTCCACAAGCGGTACAAAAGGTTGTACGAGTCAATAGTTCGCGATGGCTGTGGTAGATCTGATTCATTGATTGGACAGTTCATTTCATCAACCCAGGTGACACATTCGGCAATTCCGTTGCACTGTTCCGCACGAGAATAACAGTCACGACCGGTCATAGAGAAACAGGGTAAGGCTCGAGCAGGATCCAGCGTCTCGTTACACGTGTCTAAAAAGGGTGAGACGGTTTGCCAATAACCAAGGGACAAAACGGTTTACGTCCATTGGTTAATGAATAGATATAGGAAAACTATCAACGACTCACGGTAGAAGTTCGCCTTGGTGAAATTGGCGTCGGTGAACAGAATGAGACCAGAAACGTTCATCGTAGTGTTGGCGTCAGCGCCAATACTAGGCGCAGGAACATAAACTCGTTGAATATCCATCATGTTATCGTACCAGGTGTGTACGAATGGCCGCTGACTCTGGCCGTTGTAGGCAGCTAGTTCATCCACAATCTAAATACGGAAGAGAGATTGAATTAGTTGGAAAACAGTTGTACACTTTACGTTACGTGCTTACATGCCTACCGATGGACTGTTGTTCACAAATGAAGGCGCGCAAGCGCCAGGCATATCTGTGGGAATCGCATCAGACTCATGTTTTCACAGTCTGCTAAAAGTGTAAGCAGAAAACGGGATCAGCGATCCGATAACTCAAGTGATATTTCTAGTGCAAAATTTCTTCAAACGATTACAAGTCTCGTTGGCCAACATGCTTGTTCGCTCACGTTATAAGAAACAAAGTTGCATCTTCATAAAGGAAACTACTCCCAGGTTTGCTGAAAACTCTTGACAGCCCACCGACCGGTTTCGCGCAGTCCCCGAGTTTCCGTCAACCCTATGTTCTATTTGAATCCAAATTGGACCTTTTTTTCGAGAAATACACTCATTTGCAAATCAAATTGAGTCTCTCTTGAGAACCTAATTCGTTTACAAATGAGTATATTTCTCGAAAACAAAGTAGCAGTTCACTAGTACAGTATATCGGTTAAACTGCAGTGCAAACACCGTAAACAGATTCCTCTCCAGAAAGCTGTGGTGGTACGATGTGTACTCAGAATCTCAGTTAAAGAGGAAAAACCTTACTCCAAAAATTATTCGCAGATATACAGCTGGATTCCGGTATCGGGCAATAATCAGAACGGGTCATAATGAGGATTATTCAAAGTAAAAATCTCTCGCCGAGTTCTCAAAAGTGATTAGCATGAGATCCTGAAGAGGAGTGACGCACCCTATGAGTAGTATGTTCCATCTAGACATTGCATTACTATATCTCGTTTATCGTCACAACTGAAAAACAAAAGGGTCTTTATGCAGCATATTCAGTTGAATAACATCACTAACGAGATATTCATCTGAGACTCAGTTGAGTCTCCTGTTAAGACGAAATTAGTTTGCAAATAAAACATCCATGCAGCTTTTTCATAATACATTTTTAAGTAGACCGGTAATGAGGTGTGCAGTTATGACGGCTTGAATGACGATTTTACCGGCCAAATCGGTTACTTTCTGGCACTGGGGACTTACGTTGTGTTCTCTCAAAATCGATGCAGCGGCGAACTTATACAAATCTGAGTGAATAACATTCACAGCCAAGTATGATCCAGGGGTTGCATGACCTCGAACTTCCACCGTGTCTTGATTCAAATCTTTACCGCGGTTAACTTCCAAGTGTACGTTGTTCAAATTGGTGTAGTTGGTGTAGAATGTGAGCGCATCGGAAACAATCTCACTACTATCTTTGATGAAGTAGGCGATCAGGTGGGCGAACGGGAACATGGAACGTGAAACAGCAACTGAGAAAGTACGTGAGGTGATTGCGTTGGGCAGGCGAAGTTGATCAGCGACAAGGATATTTCCGTTTGAGACAATCTGTTTTGGGTAAGCATGGTGCAGTGATACCTCGGTTAGGGTTCTAAATGCGTTTATGAAAAACAAACTGCGAAAAGACCGAGGTGTGGTACTGGACCAGGGTAACGGACAGGTAAAAGATTCATGGGACATAAAACGTAAACGTTAACATGCTACTGTTTCGTCCTCAGTTAGCTTCAACGGTCCACTTCAACAGTAAACATAACCGAAGTAATTGATGGAAGTGGGGATCGTGTGTCCTCGATGTCCGGGGAATTGGAATAGTTATAGGAGACGGACCGAGTAGGCCTACCTGTGGCTAAACAAGCCTATTGGCCGGGTACATAAACTTCGTTTGCCAGATCGTCACTTATTTTAACACTACATCCTCCATACTGTTATCAGCTTCACTACACAACCCACCACACTATTCCGCTGCAGTACCCTCTAACCACATTCAAGTACTTTCGGTACCTTCACTAGACAAACAATATCATGATCCTATCAAAACGTCGCATGCTGATGTCGAAGTTAAGCGCGTGGATGTATGCTGGGCCATAGAGACCAACATAGAAATAATATGGACTGCTTTCTAAGAACTGGCCGCTAAATCGGGCAGGTTGTAGAAGACGGCGAGGATTGCACTATGATTCATTATCTGTTTGAAGTTGACACAACTGATTAACAGCCACTGAAAAAGGACTACAAATGAACCAATTTCAAATCGAAAAATGTAACCATTCACAGTGTAAAATAGTCAGTGATGCGGAGATATAGAACCATGGGAAAAGTAGCTGCTACGTATGAAGCAGCGAAATAAGTTACGCTGTACAACTAGCGTAAGTGACCAATTACGGTTTTTTTACACGAATGGCTGGTAGCATATAGTCAGACGATCTTTGTCTGGAGGTGGTCTTGGTAGGGGGTAAAATCGGTTCCAATGGAAACCACTTAAGAAACCATTTAAGGGATATGACCGGTCCGTTATCCAAATTAGTCACTGTCTGTATGAAAAGGCAAAATATTCCTCACTTAATCGGATGTTTTAACTGTAGCCCCTTCATAAACGTATTGGTCATTCGAACGTCTTCGAAAAGAGATGTGCTATCAGAACAACTTCTAATTATATTCCCTACATAATACTATGTCATAAAATGCTCAGTGAAGCGAAGAAATTGATGTCCGATAATAATACACAAAAGTGAGCGAAACGTACCACATAGTGAATGGTATCTGTTGGGTAGTTCGTTTGGACAGTGACAACAAAATATTCGTTGACCTGAAGGAATAGCAAGGAAATAAAAAACACAAAATTCGTTAATTCTGGGCCAAGTGACATCGTTCAAATGAAGTGACGGTGACCGAATGCGGGTGAACAAATACTTCCTCATGGGCGCCACCCAAAGGACAGGGATTTTACAATTGCGTCAGCCCGTCGTCCATGTGAAACTAAGGTTCAGTTACCAACTAGGGTAAACCTAGAGTGGGAGTGTTACGTGAGACAAACGTCATTAATTGAGATCAGTGATCAGTACGAAGTAACGACGTGAAATTGGACATTCCGGCTGATTTTTTCGTGATCTGTGCATGACCAGAAATACACGAATTTAAGTTAGATCCTGACAACCTGTCACAGGTAAAATTCATTTTATGTATCCATGACTAGGTTAAAGAGACCGCCACATTTGTACTACATATAGAATACCACAAGGATATGTTCTAGTTCGGTGGGGTCACGCGTATGCATGATTATAACTTTGGACGTGATCAACGAATGGTCTGAGAGGTGTTTGGTTCAGGAGTAGTCAGTCGCCTGTGCTCACCATCAACGTTTTGCAGTAAGTCAGGTTATTCAAACACCAAAGTCTCTGTAGGCCTTTTTTTATGACAGTGTATGGTCATTACAGGTTAAACAACCAGTGCGTACAATCCTGCACATAAAACGGCGCCTAAAACATCCTTATAGTTGAAATGTGCTTTCTTCTTGGACATAAATGATCCATATCGATGTGTCCGAAGATAAGAAACAAGAACGGTGAGAGTCACGTGCAGCTGCAATGCCCAGGTGACGCGGACCATGTGTACGACCAACATCATCTAACAAAGTAAACGGACTGGTCAAATGACCGTGAGAGGAACAACAGCCACTAGCGTGATGACATGCCGTTTCAGTGTCCTGTATATGTAACCGTATCCAGGTGGGCCATTAACGTGACCAGCTTCCACGAGGATCTCCTGTCACAAACAGGCAGATGGAGGGATAAATGTACAGAAAAACAGATAAGGGCTTACGCCATCGAATCCAATACTTATTCATTTTAAGAAATGGTGTCACTGAGAATGTCAGGTTTTCAAGTCCCGACTGGCTCGCAGGTCAGAAAAAATAGCCAAATTGCAATTTGATACCAGTGAAATATCATTCCTGATTTTTCTGAAAAATAACGGTGAGGGTGGTGTTATAGCGAATCCAAGCTCCCCGACAGTCTCGTCGTAGAAACGGAAGCATAGGCAGCCAAAAGTCTGCACCAAAGAAGACGTCTTTAGTGAATGCAAACAATTTTTTACACTAAAAAAGATCACGTGATTTTCTTTAGTTTTTGAAATACCCACGATGTATTCAAAATCTTGGTTCGTGCACAGTGTTGAAAGTACGACCTTCAACATCCGACTATACTCTTCTCCACTTTGGAGAACTGGTAGTCCTGAAAGTGCAGAACACCAACGAAGCATGCTGTATGCACTTGGCCACCCTGTTTTGCTAAATTCCCTTTAGCTCCCGTATCTCAGCAATAGTTGATCCCAATCCGTCCTTTACGCGGCCGCTTTAGGTCCACGTTCGGTTTACAGTAATGTCTTTGGCCATCGGCCACAAAAGCTCTGCTCCCGTTACCTATGGAGAAACCACCTTTCTTCCTTTAGCGTGACCTAACTGAGTGACTGATTAGATTGCATTTGAGGGATGATTGATGAAACTGAAACGGGACTGACGCCATCGGAACAAGTGGAGTGCCAGTAAACAATTCATCTGGCAGATGCTTTGACTAAAACTTGACTGGGATTGGCAGAAAACAAACTGTCGTATCCGTTCTGTGTGACATAAAAAAAGCTGATGTGGACGGAGCTGACAGAAATAAGGAGAGCGGAATGACTACCTGAGGGCCACTCCGGAAATCGGCCTAAAGGTTTCTCAGATCCGACGCCTCTCTACCAAGTCACACGCTTGAACAAGTATGCAGAACAGCACTGGTATCAGTATGCAGTGTACGTGAGTGAACAGCTGCAGTACCACAGTTTGTGGTAATGGTTCTTCAGAAAATGTTTTCATTCTTCTGTCAACAGGTCAAGCACTTTATACGTCATCTAACTATACGCTTATTTTCTGTACATATAATCGTGATAAAGGAATTTTACCTCACTGATCCGCTGTTCGGTCGCTTGAGTGTCTAGTCTTAAAGCATTCGTCAAGGACTATCTCGTTCTCAGTCCTATTCGATCCCAAGTTCAAAGTCGATAGTTTTATTTGAGGTGCCCTAGGTTTTTGGACATCTCGCAGCAGCCGTCAGCAAGCAGATTGAAGACAAAGTTGCAAGAAATTAAACCATGGGATGAAGCGCTGAACCGATGAATTAGGAAGAATGAAAGGCAGATCAAAGCCGACGAATAACTCAAGTTACTTGATAAGCATCACCTTGGAGTATTGATTTCTGTGAATCATACTCAAAGTATTACAAAGTAGGTTGCATTCGCTGTCTGACCGACCAAAGATAGCCATCTGTATAATTCACTTCAGACTTACCCGATAATTGTCACCTGCTCTGAGCCATTGTCAGACGCTTATAGTGTCTTTGGACTTTTCATTTCAAAGTCTACCCACTCTTCTTCCACATTCCAACAACCGAGCTACCAGCTCACACAGAGTCTTACAGATTTCCTAACAATGTTTGTTATGGGAAACACAGATGAACACAGTTCAAGGAAATCAGCTCTCGAACCTCAGCTACAGAATGCATTTGAAAGAATCTTTGTTTAAACGGCACCCTGCGGGTGGATGCAATGGTAGCTGTCATGGAATGGCATACTCATGATTTAGATTGAGCTAGCTTCAATGACTGTTCCATGCTTCTGAATCACTGCTGTTTCTCGTACATTAATTCCTTGCATCAAAAACTCACCCGTGGCTGCAAGGTTGAAGTAGAAAGTTGTAGAAATGTGTCCGAATATGAATGATATTGAAAGATGCGTTGGTTCCTTGTTGCAAGTATACGGTCTGTTTCGTCCATATAATCCGCCTGTGATGCAGTGAAATGATATACAAAACTTGTATTAGACCCTGGTTCAACAGAGTAAGGAAACAGCTTTCAAAAAACCGTAAGTGAGAGACTTAGCTGGGTTCCAGAAGAGTCTCGCATCAAAAACAAATTGGTATGCAAATGAGTGCACTTTACAAATAGCTATTTATTTGGATGGCATTAACTCAGACTTTGTAAGCCAACATACGACAGGATATATTTCCATACCCTACCCTAAGAGTACATCAATGGACATTTAAGAAACTCAACACGAAAGTCGAACACTTGGACGAAGCGGGATCAAAAACCCTAGTTTACAGACTGATAACTAGAATCCAGCCACCCGACCAACATGTATACTGATTGTAACGGATCAAACAAATCTGTTTACCTTGCCCAGAGTCCAAAAAAGCAATATGGTGAGCCTGCATTTACAACTCGGTCTTGTTAGCTTGCATGGGCACTCTGTAAGCACTCGCTCCCGACAATGTTCCACACTTGTTGTTGCACCCACAAAAAGGAGCGAAAAAGATACTTGTAATTTGGTCTAGGGCATTTGGTGACGCTGGGCTTGTTCTTTGCAAGCAAACCCTAGTTTCGGGTCAATAGATTCATATGTTCTGTGTAGCATAAACTGTCAAAACAGCAAACAAAATGGCATCACTGGCAAGATACACTCAGCTACAAATTAGGCTGGCGTTATGGGAGATTCAATTGAATCCCGGTTCAAACTATCCTCAATGATGTTCTCCAACTGAATGTGCCGCCTCATGTTTTAGTTGGCGCGATATTCGAAAACTTGGGGACTACATTACCTGAAGCTCCCTCAGAAGGGCAAAAAAGGGCTGTCGAAGAGTTTTCAGTAACCATATGAACGCAAGATGTGCGCTCGCTAACGTTCAAAAAATTGTCGTCTGGGTAAAAGAACCATCCAGGTGAAGTACATTTGTTCCTCCTGAGAGGTTATGGGGTCAGCGATCACTTCATCTTTCTCATCGCGTTACAGGTATATGTTTGACGGTCACTAGCCAGCCACTAAAGGCGATGTGTACCAGCTCATATCCTTATTCCACAACCATTTTCTGCAAAAGTACATCAGAAATCACGGTGTTTGGCACCGACTTGTAAGAGTCATTTTTAAACTCTGTATCTAGATTTCCACATCTACACTGAAGCACTGCAACCGTTCCTTGGTTCTATTGAGCTCGAGGTTTCCGAAGAATAGTTGCCTCATTCTCCCCAATCAGAACACTATTGGATCCGGCGTCTTCGCAATGTCCCATTTGGCTCATCTGTTTCATTGCACCCGAAGAAGGGCTGGGCGTTTTCAGGGCTTACTCCTGAAAACGACTGGTCGAAACGACAGTAGTGACGATTCCACGAATAAATACGACGTTGTACTCTATCTTGATGAGCAGCTGTGAATTGGCTAGCCGAAACACATTCTGGCTTCTGTGATAAAAACCTCTTCAAAACTCAGGAATATGTGCGTTTCAATCCTCAGATGGTATGGCACTGTGACTTAACCCACAAATGTCAAGTTGAACAATAGGACAGACACAAAACCCTTGGTGAATAACATACATCTAGGGGAATGCGGAGGGCGATTTTTAGTGTAGGTCGTGGATGTCCACACAGGAAGCCTGATAAAATCGTCGAAGTGGGTTGGTCTGATTCACCTGTCCTTCATTGCAGTTTAGTACCAAAATAGCACACCAACAAGTTAGCATAGAACTCCTTCGCCTATAAGTACGCTAGTTGGAACAAATACTGAGGGGCATAGTTTTTTTAAAAAAAAAGACCACTCCTTACCAACACACCATTTCTTAAGGCTGAGGTTTTCGTCTCCGTAGCACTGTGACGAAGTAATCATGGGATACATAATTGTCCACTAAAATAACACATGGCTTATTGCACTATTTCACTGTTTTTCTTTATACGTGAAGGCAAAAGCTAACACTTCAGAAAAGTGAAATTTCTATTTATAGACCTATTACACTACTCACAACGTTGCTGAAAACTCTTTGACAGCCCACGACCGGTAGGCGGAGTGCACGAGTTTCTGTCAACAGTATGTTTTACTTGTAACCAAATAGCATGAAATTAGCGAAATATACTCATTTGCAAGCACATTCGATTTGCGGGAGACCCACCTGGAACCCAGCTGAATCTCTCGTTTGTGATGCTTCCAGGCAACTGAATGTGCTGCACCAGGCCGCCTCATGTTTCAGTTGCTACGATATTTGATACATCACGGTAATGTATACTCCTAATGCACTACTCATAATGTCAACGAATTTCTAGTCATCCTATGTATTTACTCACTAGCCGTGTATGTTGGATGGACAGCAAAGCCGTTTTTCGGTCTTCCACTTTCATCTTATCGCGAAGTCTGGCCAGCCTGATTCGGGTTTAACTGATAGGCGCCCTCACAGTACATCAGTCCTAGAGAAAAACCACTAGTTTGTAAGAATCATGGGCAACTGTGAGGGTGAAAGTTGTCCAAATGGTTAGGAAATTATTCATTTTTGAGGACGATTTATATTAACGTCAACAAACAGTTGGATTTTCCTTTTCATGATGAGTAGTCGTAGGCACATTCAGAGGACTCTCAACAAGCTTTCTAGCACTGTTGGTCCTTGGTAGGCACGACAACAAGGCCAAAACCTCTCCGAAACGAAGAGAGAAACATGCATATTATAACGTGTCGGAAGTTTCTACACAAACACTACGTTTTTCCATGTGGACCACACCCCCATAATCCGTAGGTTTTTTGATTTTTCAATTTAACCTGTAGTTCACTGCATTTTTATCATCAAGCGAGAGTTGCTTATCCTGCCTAAGAAAACTGAGCGAATTCACCAAAATCACATAACGTCTGGTGCATCGTAGAGTTAACAAACCAGTACGATAGAGAGCCAATAAGAATATAAAATTCCCAGCATGACCCAAGGAAGCATGTATCTAAATCCTAAGACCAACCACACCGGTCACCAGTAGATCCAGCACAATCGGTCCAACAAGTCAGAAACAGTAGAACACAAGTAGCAAGGATACCCGGTAACCGAAGTCTTTCAAAAAGGATTTCACATAAAATTTAAAAAAAACTTCATTTGTACAGAATTTTGTTACACAAAACTCCCAAACTCTCCCAGTCTAAACCACTGAATGCTTTATGCAGCAGTATGTTGAATTTTAGTAAAAATTAAGGCCATACGCAGCTAGTGAACAACAGAAAATGGTGGGTCACAGAACAGCTTACTTGAAGTCGATATGTAACGCATCCTTCTCCGCTCGGTCTATAGGTATAAGTGACCAAACCGTTGTCAGGGACAACCAAATTGACGGCTGGCGTAGATGGAGTGTTTTCGTTACAGAAAAACTGCAGCCGAATTCGTCTTGATCCAAAGTACTGAACCATACTTCCATCAGGCATGAAGACGACAATCTAGGGGAATAATAGCCGATTCGAATAACATATTCCATACAAGCTGAATCCAGGCGTAAAAAAGTCAAAAGTCAATGTGCCCAGGGTTTCACACAGTTCATTAAGACATTGAGTATTTATACAAACAATAGAAAAAGGGCATAAAACCAGCAAAGACCATCCATAAACCTGAAAAAGAAAGCGTACAACAGGCCTTTCGTAATCATCATGAATGCTGAGGCCTAACCTTTCATTGTCCTCCAAATGGAAAATTAATTAGCACACGTCTCTGGCGGAGAGGGATAGTTGCTCCCGAAATGTGTACATCAGTACACAACAGGATAATACGGTAATAGGTGCTTCATTTCCGTCGGTCTTAAATTAATATAATGTCTGCACATACGTAGAACTCATGTGACCGTTGACCTAACAGCCTTCCGATTTTTGTAATCCACCCATTATCGAATGGTCAGCGTAGTGCTGCGGCAAAGTCTCCTGTTTAAGGAATATGTATTGCTTCGGACGTAGGACACTCCCTTTTTTTTAGACCAAAACAGGTTAACTAGTCTATGTGACCAGTATGGTCAAGTGATCACTAGAATGTGACACAACCGTTAGCTGTGTACATGATTACATCTAATGATTATTCTTGCGGATGACCGGCAATAACCAGTTGCCCGGGAAGAACACCTAATATTGCATTTAAACAGAAAAAGGTGGTTCATAACTATGAGGGTGCAGTGAACCGGTGTTTTCTAAACAATGCGATGATGTGGGCAGAATTAGCATTTGGTACGGTGCATCTCTTGTAAAGACAACTTCAGGAATACCAGAATGCTTCTACCTTGAGGGTGCTACTTTATGGGAGGGTTGCCCAATAAAAACGTCTTCCACACAAGTAATCAAATCACCGTCGTGCCTGGGTGAACGCGCAATTGACTGACATCTTTGTCAGCGGTAAATGGCCCAGTTAAGCCGTACTTTTGCGAACTTTCACTGGGATACACTAGTCCACACCGAATAGTGCCCGGCTTCGTCTTCAAATTAACTAAGTGTTAATGAGTGATTCAGCTGAATCTTTTGTTTATGATAATCTTGAACGCAGCCTCATGTCCTAGCTGGTAACATATTTGAAATATTGCTGTATGTTTTCTTGATGCAAAACCAGCTACATGCAATTTAGTGTTCATGTAGGTCATGAGGTTGACAAAAACTCAAGGTTTGCATTAGTTTGGAGACCCAAACGAACGGCAAAACCGGTGACCAACTGTCGAAGTGAAGTGTCACGTGTAGTGCATTCTAACGGGAAAATCGTTAGTCACATTCCGCTCATAAAACCCGAATACAAGGCACGAATGAAGTCTATCTACCACAAGCATTTGTTCTGCCTCCAATCGTAAGAATTTGGAGCTTGGTTGGTTACTGTGTGTTGTTCCGCCTTACTGTGAATTTTCACTACTCCCATTCCGTAGTGGAAATTTGGTGTAAATAAAGAGCTAAGTATATTTCTTCAAGCCAAAGGTCAACTAAAACAAGTCAAGTATGACCAAGAAGAACCGACTAATGTGACGGGGTAGACTCTCAGAAGTAGTTAAGGAATCATACGTTTAGCGCAACATTTAGCCAAGGAAGGTAATTCAATGGCATACTACAATTTCATTAAAACCAAGCCTTTCGTGAAGTAAAACATAGATTATTTGGGCCAGAAAGTGTGACCTTGACCTGCAACCAACCAGTGGTGGAGTATAAACTTCTGGTTTCATTCATTTGCATACCACGTAAGAACATAGTTCATGTATCTGCGCCGATAAGGCCGATTGACCATCGGTCTCTCGGGGACCTAATCGACACCAAATAACGTGGCATTTGTTGATCGACCACCAACAGCGATGAGCAGCGTAATGATTCCCAATTTCCATGTTGATCCAGATCTCCAACCCGGGAAATCCCCAGGTTGACAAAAAATTGTTTTTTTAAGCCGTCAGGAGAACCAATCAACACGAAACTAGATGCACTCGTTACTTTACACCCTTACCGTTGCAGCGTAAATAGTGCAGGATGAAATTTTATCGGTGCGTGTCATTTGACAGAACTGCACAAACTCACATAAGCGGTAAAATACATATTCGGTTTAAACGGTCGCACTTGACCACCGAGAAAACGAATCATTGGCGTTGAGGAGAATACTTGCGTGTAGGCCCAACCAGTTCGCACATCCGTTTCCCACCAACTGTAATAAGTCACGTTAACCCATAATTCTGTATTAGCCAGAGAGGTAGAGGCACCGGTTCCGGTGATTGCACGACGAATATCGTCCAGGGTGATTAGAAAGCTAGCTATTCCATCAACCTGTGAGGAAACGAGAGAGTATACATCAAGCAAAACTAGTAGTTCACGACAAACTTACGCAGCGAGAATAACAAAAATAAAGTGATATACCAGAACGAGAAATTCACAAGGAAAGTGAATGTTTACCTCTCCGGAGGGTAGTCTATTTGTGTGATTTTTCACTCGGTCTTCTGCTCGAGATAAGTGACATCCTAGTCTCCCTATGGAGTAGGGTTGCTTAGGAAACTGACTGTATCAATACGACGACAATCCACGTTCAGTTATGAACTCCGTCTTTCGTTACCTGGGATGATGGATGATACCAACAACACTGGATTATGAGGTGGATACGCTAATACTCGACTTGAGGATATATAGACAGGCATGAACTGCATTTGCACAGTCGTATGGATATTACTGAGACTACTCACGAGCTTTTCCATGAGTTAAGTGAATGTGATGCAGCCTAAACAAAACGTAAAACCGTTCAAAAAACATGAGGGAGGGACTGATTTCGTTGGGCCCGTGCGATAAGAACTAACCTCCACGTTGCCAACTTCCAGAAGAAAAGGAATACGTGAGAAAATGGCAATGTCAGTTCAGAGCTAAACGAACCACTTGAACACAGCTTCTCAGCACAAATCGGGCAAGTTATCAGCGGAGCTTTACTTAACAGTAATCGAAACGGCATGGAGTCGGTTCAGGCCAAGACTAACTGACTAATTCACAGAGATTAGTCACTGGATCCTGTTAACTACAAAGTATCTGCAATGTTATGTGACGGGGACGATCAAATTGGTTCTCCCCTGACCGAGCAACGGGGTCATTATCCCGGATCCCGGATAATTAGTTAGTACGTATTCATCTACTCACAAGTGGCCTTCGATGTGGGCTGGTGAATTAGTACGGCAGTTCGTACTAATTCTTGCTGAAAGTTAACGCTCAAAGTTTTGAATCCACACTTGTTCCTTGAGGGGTTCGATCGATGTTCGAACAAGAACGAACGAGGGTATCCATTTAGTCGTTGGGGGCGTTCCAGACTAAGATGTATTCTGCAGTCTGAGTTTCACTGGCTTGGGAAAGCTGATAAATTGTCCAAAACGATTGGGATTCAATAGAATAATGCGATATTCTGGCATGAAAGGAATATTATGATACACTACATACCGCGTAAAGTTTCTTAGTTAGTTGAGCGCGCGCAGGCATGATCCACCGATTATCACCAGCTTCTCTTAGTTGAATGAGAACAGTTGCATTCCCACGCACAGCTTTACCACTGGTGTAATTGGCCGACACTAATCCGTAAAAGGCGAGTTCGTTGTCCAACATTCGCATTGGCACAGTCACGTTCACATCCCACAGAGGTCGCCCTGAAAAAAAAAGAAAAAATACCAACTACCTGCTTATTGCTTTCACACCATACCAAGAAAAAGAACATTTGGTGTGCACTTGCAATCGAGTTCAACCAGATGAAGCTCTGAGATGGTCCATAAGCCTGCCTGAGAGTGATCTCTTTTGCGCTGCCAATGGGAAAACCGGAAGACAAGGACCACTTTGGTGTTTACGGGAGACTCGCTTGAATCCCAGCTGAATCTCTCGTTTAGGATATTGTTCACCCGAATGTGCTGCACAACCACCACCTCATTTCCAGTTGGTACGATGTTCGAAATATCGCGGTACGTCTTCATGAAGGAAAGTGCCCACAAGGCTTCTGCTGAAGAGTTTTCAGCAACCATGTGATTCGTTTCATTTACACATCATTATTCCGAGAGAAGACCAAGCCAAATGTGCGGTTACACGTTCCTATCTGAGTGTGGGTCTGTAAGACAGTGAGATTCCGGGATTGAAGCCACTAGTCCAGTAGAGTGGCGACTGTAATGACGGCTTTTTTCTGAACTGACACTGCTCTGGCCGGAGCTTCATGCGGCCTTCCCAGATGCATTCTTTGAGACTTTTCACAAGATTAATTGAGTAAACTGGCCCAACAGAAGACTGGGCTAACTGATTATGCATCAGGTCCAAACCGTAGGCATGTACCAAACCTATAGCTCATCAATGGACTCGTCATGGATACCAGACTTAGCGTTGAATTATTTGGGCTAAAGAGAAGGTAGGTTTGCTTCGACATTATGAAGCAGACAAGAATTTAGTATAGCACGAAGTGTGATTTCCCAAGGACATCACGATACAACCACTCTGACCACATGTGAATAAAAAACTCTCCTCAGATAAGGCCCGAACATACCCGGCAAGGGTTTTTCCAAGTTCATGGTTACGACTGACACTGGGAAGCCCGAATTCGTCTATTCGATCCATATTTATTTGGTATTCGGTGTAAGTCATATAAAGATATCATTCAGTTTTTCAAAGCGCAAAACAAATCCCCATGATACTACTTTGTCTGTTGCGGAAATGCGCTTCAAAACAGTGCTTCATGACCAAATTTATTTCCATTCTTGAATGTTTTTTACTCTTGTGCACACCTGTCTAACATGGTATTTAACAACCGTACACGAACGACCTAAAGAGCACGTAGATTTTTGGACCGAGGAAGCCGTTTGAAAACCAGACACTGACTTTCAAAAGCTGTCTGTTCATTCAGTATGCTATGTCATTCAGATTTGTCAGTTGAAATTCGGTTTTCAACAAGTAGTCTGACTAGCACCAGCATGACAATTTCTTCCGCATGCGTTACTAGCCAACAAGTGTCACATTGAAATGTCACTTGATCACTTCAAAAAGTCACGTATAAAGACTAGTTATCAAAGCACGGCCGGTACTTCAGCATTCACGTTCTTGCTAACCAGTTAACAGAGCGCAAAGCCAAAATTGGCAGTTTACTGTAAAACGGTTAAAAGATAGCGAATGTCAGAGAAGGAACCGATCTTTGTCACTTAGGCAAGCTCGATGGGTGCTTGGTTAGATGCATATGTGTGCATGTATGAGTTGCAAAGCGGTTGGCACAGGGGCAAAACATGACAATTGCAGTTAACACGCAGTCTAGGATCCTCAGTTCAGTGGGCCATAGCGACGAAACGGCAAACTGCACCGTCAAACGATTAGAAGTTTATTAGGTTGACATCGAAATAGGAGGATTTACGAAACCTGAATTCGCCCAACAAAGGCGCCCAAATTTCAGTAATTTGAGGCTAAAAATTCCGCCATCTAACTACGATATTTTTCAAGTATTAAATAAATGATGCTCCGGCCACATGAACCGTGCCATCTCCTCAGATTACGCTATATAGATGAAACTATACAGAAATGGTTTCGTGGAAATCGCAGTTAGAACGGCATCCGGTGGGTGTTAGGAAGGCTACATCGACAAACGATTAGAGCGACCAAGTTAGCCAGTTAGAGGGAAACGGAAAGACAAGTTCGCCGAATCCTCAAATGCATCAATATTATCTTTGATGAGACTCACAGTTAACCAAAACGGCCGTTGCTGAGCCGAACTAATCGATTTCCACGGTATCTATGTTTGAGATGAAGAAACTATGGGGAAACTAAGACGCACTCTAGACCAATGTGACAAAACATCGACGTTTCAACCTTATAATATTCTGCGCAACAGCCATGTCTGTCTTCAGGTCACGCAACCGTTTTAGGAAAGGACCACTGGCACATACAAATTACAGCGCAACAATTTTCAGCCAATATTATGTAAGACTGACGGCAGGACGGTCAGGCTTACGTAGGAAAGAACACGAACACCGCTATTAGAGAAGTCCCGAAGAAGTAACAAACCTGGAGGTAATGAAACGCAGTTTTGGAAATGCGGCACAGCCAAACAACTGCATTTTGTGGGCCCACAATTGTTCGTTTATGGGTTCTGGGGTGTGTAATGCATACCACCAGGGCTTTATTGAACGATAGCAATAAAATCCTTTTCAATAAGTCAAATGACTGAGCCATCACTGGGTCGGTGCGGTTTGAAAACTCGCGGTTGCAACAAAAGCACTAGGACTGCCAGACGACCAAATACAAAAGATGGCGTTTTGACAGGCCGGTACGATAAACAGATTGGCTCACCACACACATGTGCAACATTTTTGGAAAAGCGGTCATTGTTTGGACTAGTGACCTTACAGAGATTGTTTAAACACTCAAATAAAACTCCATCTCCATGTGTGCCTAGTTGGTAATGCGTTTTCATCTTTGCTAGTTAAATTTTGCATGTTAAGTGAAATTTTCATTGTTTTCTCTAAAACCCCTAAGAGAAAAATCAAACACTGTGATAAACCGGCTTTCTTTTGGCTTAACGAACCGCTGGTACTAGAACCAGCAGTTCGACCCATTGACACTATCGTCTTCGTTTGAACGCACTCATGACAAATCAAATGCTTGACGATAACCTTACATAGCCGATGTCACCACCGATAAATAAACTGGCGCGCCCTCTAAGAAAATTCAACCTGATCGAAAAGCGGGCATTTGAAATAGATTGAGAACTTGACGACTCCATTTCAAACACTATCTAAGTACACTAAGCAGTCCAAATGTGGATGATGGTTGAAAAGAGCAGTTTCCGGTCGGCTCACCAAAAAACATCCGTTTTGTTATGGAGATTCGGCAAATCAGTTTTCGGCCACAACGTTTGACGTGTTATTATCGTGATTCCGTGAAAGGCATATGTCTTGAGAGACCGCCTGGCAGACTAGGCCCGGATAAGACAAACTGAGAAGCAAAAGGGGAGACTTCCAGTGGAGAGTTTCATTTAGCAGAACATCTCACTTCACTGTTTGATTCCAATGGAACTAAAGTGGAATTTTACGATTAAATTTATTGAACGTATTCTCATCAGTGTGAACTTGAGGCATAGTAAGCTGACCATGCCTGCTGAGTGAGGACGTTAAAATTCGCTTAGGTGCTTCGCACAAGCCCCATACCATTTGCGGACCCATGGTAGATACGAAAGTTAACTATGATGACTTTCATATAATCAGCATCAATAACAGATGGGGCTGGAAGCAACGTGTGATCTCTTGTATTCGACACAGCATTAATGTCTTTAAGTATGATGTGTAGCATAAGGTGTACCATAGGGATATCTGATAACCTTCCCTTGGTTTCAGAGGAGTTCGCTATCTTCTATCTAATATGTTGCTGGTTCTTAACTGAGAATCTGTAAGCCAGCTGCCGATACACTATTCAGTTGCAGAAAAGTTTATTGTTCGGAGAGTTTGGATAGATAACGAATGCAACTCAAGACGATCGCAAGGCGTAATTCACTCTGGTGGCCTGAATGACCGGGAGATTTAGTACAGTATTTTACTAAACTTGACAGTCTCTTATGAACCCATTACTCGATCGCATATTGCGGGCAGTGTTGTTTAGACTTGTTTAAACGTGTGTTTAATGTGTTTTAGTTGCTCTTTTCCCTGCGCGGTAGACTAAATGTAGACGTCTTTCGCACTACTTGCGCGAGTGTCAGTAGCGAAATATTATCGTACAATGTAGCGTGACGAATCCAGAAGCCCTGGTTTAAGGACTTAAAGACCAGTTGGAAAAAATAGCAAACGTTCGAGTAGACGAGTACTATTGCACGAGGACCTGACAATTTGTGAAACAAGACTCACAGTATTCCACAACCCGAAACGTCTTCGAAGCTGAAAATAGCTCGTGTGTAGCACGAATAGTCCATTCACCTTCGTGTACCATATCAGAGAGTGGAAAATCCAGTTCGATAATACCTGAAGGATATGAAATATTTTGGAGTTCGAATAATGTACTGATTACGGTAAAGGAAATGAGGAAGACAGCGTTACAGACTACATCTGGCTATTCCATGCTATAGGAATACAACTCATTTGGAATTAGGCTTTAAGCGTGAGGAGTGAGAAAGGCATAATTTGCTAAATACGAAGTATCGTTCACTAACTCCGACGCATGAGCAAATGAAATATCATAGTGGAAAATCATTCAGTTCAAGCCTGGTATGGATGAAGTTAGGATTCCTGTTACTTTGCAAATCATTAACACAAACCTTTTTATTGTTCCCGTTGTACACACCAAAAACGTGTGATCTGATCTAAGGGGCACATTGTTTATCCTTGTCTAAATGCACAGGTCCATCCACTGGCTTAAGTTTTTTTACGTCATGTTGTCCACACGAATCAGTGCTTTTTACAAAGGATCAAGGATGCCTGTGGCTTTCTCTACAACTTGGTACAACCTGACATACGAACTTCTGATAGGTATTGTTCATGCAGACACCTCCGAGGGTAGCATTTGCTGAAAGTTGGAATGGAAATCACACAACTCTGATATATTTCAAATAATTTCAGTAAGTTGCTACCAAAATTGTTACCACTCTCAAAAGAACCATGTATGGTTCCACAAACAAGCAGAGGAAGACCAAATTGCCACAAATCTATCACCCATGATGTCAACACGGAACAGAAAAGAATGGTGCTTTCTATAATTTAAGGTAAGTGCATTTTATCACCATCACAGATTCACGATTAAATAGACGCCACTGAAAACGATTTCAGCGCTCCAAATCCGTCAGCTGACTTAAATATGGTTGACTACAGTGGTGTATTACCATTATACTATATCTGACTTTACGCAGGCAAGCAAAGTAAACTATCTTGTCAAATTTTGTGTCATTAAATCATTAGGAGTTTAGTTGATCTTCCAGATCTGTTTCTGTTCACTCGAGATTATTCTGTGCAAATGATTTGTGAAAAACCATCTTCTAATCGGACAAGGTGACGACAAACATTGTTCCATGCCAGAGCTTGAATAAATGTCATGAACACTCGCAGTTTATCACATATGGGATTAATTACTGTGGTCATCAAGTGGATCCTATGAACACGAACCGATGGAGCGCCTAGCTGTAATCTTTATCTCCGAACAAAGGTAAACGTGCTTGAAGTATTCAAATTTATCACAAATTACGACTATGCTGTTCTTTCTGAACATCTTTCAGCCAAAAAGTGAAACTAACGTTCATAGAGCCTAGGACAAAATGATCACTCTCCCACTGGTTAGTCAAAGCCATTTTGCATCAAGCTGTTGATGGCACTTCCCATCGCCGGATACTGGCCGCGTGGAGAACCAAATTGTGAGTTACTCATCGAAACAGTTTATTCAAAGAAACGGATTGACTGCTTGCTTAGCTGATTTTAAACTTAGCAGCAATAGCTATGAAGCCAGTTTAGCTAGCTGGTTTTGGGTTCATTGCCAAGAGCACAAAGCGAGTCCGGAACAGTAATAATCAATCTCAAGTCATTTAATACCAAACTAGAAACTGCCACTACGCCTGCTCCAGCAGCCTCTAGCAGGGTACATTTAATTGTGGAATATCAGAGAACTTCGGTTGCTCTTTCGGCACTGCTTAAAAGGATTTGAAGACACTCACTGAAGACGTAAAATCACACAGCTACTCTCATCGAGTTGTTTTCAAGAGTTTCGTTGCAAACTTGCAAAACGAAGCGCTTTTTAACTCGGCTCAATGCTAGAATTACACAGGGAACGTAATGCTTATTACGGTCTAACCAGTTTATTGCAAGTAAATGCACATTATGTAAGCTCAGCTATTGCTTAGGCGTTTTAATCCGGATACAACAGGACTAACCGATAAGTGAAGCCCGAATAAGTTTCCGAATTTATCCAGATCCGTTTCGCTAGTTATGATTCACGAAGCTCACTTATTTAGAAGAACCACTAATCAACATTTTTACTTCAGAAGAGGTATGTTCTCGGATCATGGGCATATTTTCAGCGTCAAATTTGGATTCTTTCACGAGTAACAATTCAGTGTTATTTGAATAACAGGATAACAAGTGTGATCCGTTAGGCTTGGAAAGATATTTTGTTCTTATTGAAACCACAAGTCTGTAGTAATGCTCAGTATCACGGTTTACTCAGAATGAGTTTATATTCAGCAATAAACCTACCTCCAGTGTTGGTCATTGGATTGAGCCATCTTCGAAAAAGATTCCCCGAGGCATCCAAAACCTCAATACTCACAAGAGAACCGTATAATGGGGTCAAATCTGGTAACACAGGTATCACTCGGAATCGAACAATTTGGCTCTGATGATAAACTGGTTTGCTGACCTGAGCCAAAGAGCATGAATTACAACCTGAAGTACTTGTATGAAGAAAGACGCCGACTGGGGCATAAATTCGAGTTTGGTGCGATTGAAGAACAATAGAGAGCTATTGGCTACGATAGATCCTTCGACATGGAACCAGTAAGTTGCATTTCGTGTGTAGTCGGGAACCTGGAAAAGGAATAAAGCCATCAAGAATGACGGGAAGTTGGGTAGAGTTTATCGATCACATTAAGTATATAAATAGACTCTAAACGGATTACAGTGGGTATTGGATAACACCGTTTTCCTCCTGTGAAGAAATAGCCAACAGGAGGGACCAGTCTGGTGAAGACATCACTATGCTTGGCCCTTTGGAACTTGCAAGGAAGTGCTTGTTGCAAGATTAGTCGACATTCCATGGTGTACGCAAAGCGCGTGATTAGTTTGGGTGTAAATTATACGTACAATACTGCATCATAATGGGGTAACAAATATCCCGCTTACCATTCTGATCGTTCGCAGATCATTTGGATCTCTATGTTGGCCTTGACCATGATGAGAACAATAACCTTTCAGACCCTTAGATTTACATGATTTTTACTGTGTACGAGAGTCGTCCACAAAAATGTTTCGCTGCCAGTAAGCAGTGGTTATGATCCCTCGCTCATGCAAACTGATACAGTGCGTTGCTCGCCGTCGGATCTGTGACTGTTTGCATTTAAAAAACCCTGAATTTTCACATGATAAACATGATTTGCACCACTAGTTGCAAGATATTTATACAGGTCCATGCCACAGAGCGGCATCCAAGCCTGCCTGCATACAGTAGTTTTCTTTCCGTCTCTCTACCAGTTTTTTTCAGGAAAGGATACTGCTTGCCGTTTCCATGATAACGCTCAGTCGTAAAATGTTGAAGATCAAAATGAGCAGGTGGACCAATATGTACTAAAATAAGGTGAAATAATTTCTTCTTTCAACTTTGAAGCAAGTTCAGGCTACACGTATCATCGTTATCTCTACTCTGCCTACCCATATGAAATATAATTTTTCAGAAGGTTTTTCGACTTTTTATGAAAGGGCAGGGTCCACGGATGATAATCCAAGTTAATGCCAAGTTTCCAAATCCAAAACATCTGACGGCATGTTGACGCCGGCATTTACTTCGGGTTTCCCATATCTCTCGTCAAATGCACTCGGGAGACTCAGTCACCGTCTCTACTCTAAATGTACGATAGGAGAAGTTTTATCGACAGGTAATTCATCGCCGTGGCATCTACAATTTGGTACTTGAGTCGGGTTGAATACAGATCACTCCACTTATTCGCGCAGGCTTTGTGAAACAAGGCGCAATCAAAAAAATGGATAGACATTCAATAGAAGGCAGTGTATCTAATTTCACTTTTGTCACTTTGATACAGTTTAACGCGCTGTTTAGGAAGTTACGGCAGTATCTAGATCTCCATTAGGATCACTTCGAATACTGAACAACTACTTTCGAGGCGTTGTGTTAGTGAACCATAACTAAAGGCGTACCAATAAATCGTCGTCACATACGAAGGATAGATTATTCTGCTTTCAAAGGCCAAACGAAGGTCAACGACACCAAAAATCCTGCTTGGCTATGATGCTGTCAGCTTCGTTATCATCAGGGAAACAGCAACATGAGCATTGGTTGATGCTGCTTTACTGCTGTAGAAACACAGGTCACAATTAGGGCCTTAAGGCGAACAGAGGGGAACAGTGGGTCACGTACAGACTTGGTGCCGGTCTCACGCTCTCAAACTGGTTGTTAATATTCATGACAAATAAACTAATTTTTAATTTCAAAATCTGAAAGGTAGATAATAAATCACAGCAAATAGTACACTGATCCAAAAGTACTCTTTCGCCTGATTCAGTGACATTTTGAAACAAAAGAGCCTCCAGTAGCGAACTGTGATTATTTCTCTTTGAGAGAAGCATACTTCAGATTTCTTTGAGAATCAGAAGGCTCAAATGATCATCAGCTTCTTGTATATCATCAAGGATTTAGTCTAGCTCCAGACAGGCACCCCCGGCTGGAGAACTGCATCCTCACCAGGTAGGCTCAGTTTGGGAAGATCAAGAATTTTCTTATATCCTTTACAGATAGTTGATTCCGAGGTCAGCTGGCGCGGATTCTTCGGACCGACTGCCAACAGGCGGGTGAAATTTACGATAATGATCGCGCTGATATTACGCCACGTAATTCATTTGGTTTTCCGTTTAAAATACAGCAAAAATGTTTTTTAATGAAGCAGTAAATTTGTTAGGACGAATGAACAGAGAATGAAAGGGTAAACAAACCTTTAGTTGCATTAATCTTGTACCCGGAGAACGGAACACCTCCAATGCCGAAATGATTTCATCTGTATCAATCTTGATAGATATCCGGATACTGAGTTGCGGATAAAATAATCGAAAGATTGAAACCGTGACTTGGACAAGCTCATTGGCCCGAATCCGATTGGGTGCGAGTATAATGTACGATCTTGGTTCGAATGGTAACTCGCGCACTAAAAACGACTTACGTTAGTGGCTGCAGCTGATACCCTTGTTGCTGCTGCGCGTTTACACAAATCAAAGAAAGTATAACAACTATAAGCGGACCCAGCATTCTGGGTCTATCTCATCTGAAATTGAATAAAAAATAATTATAACTGATGCTGGAATTATGGTGGCAATGCAGTGTTGCGGGAGGGTTGTTCGTTATACTAATTTGTAAAATATACACCTTACAGCGAATATGTGCACCCAAAGATGACCGCAGTTCTTGTTGGCTGGCGCCGAGCAAATGAACCCTGAACCGTATGTACAAACTGGACGAAACCAATGGCAAAATATTTCTCCCGACACTAAGTTCACAAGCCTGAGGCCCACTGACTTTCCAGCATAATGCTCTTCAGGCTGCCCTGGTTGGATAGCATCGTTAGGATTTGGCACGATAGCACGGAGATATTCAAGGGAGTACCAAACAAAACAAAGGTGGGTGGCGATCCGCTACCGTGCTACTTGGATGAGTCATTCTGATTAGTAAGTAAGCGAGCTCTTAGTCTCCACTTGCTACGGTTTTGAGGGTTCGGAGAGGTATCCTGAAACTGTAAGCTATAACAGTAGGCTATAAACGCACATCAAGGATGATATATCGGATATTCAGATATGCCGTGATGGCATGCTTCACTGAACTTGGAGTGATAAGCATCTGCCCTTGTGCAACCAGTAAAAAGAAGCAGATTTTGTTGCTTTTTTTACAAAATGAGCCATGGCTATTACTTGCTAGCCCCAGACACAGCAAGGCCGGATGCGGATCTAAAGAAGTACAATTACGGCACCAGTTTTGTGCTGTGCGGGAGGTGAACAAAACAATAAATTGTCCCATATCCTTCTCAATAGTTTGCGTGTGACTTGGCTCACAGTTGCAGTCACTGGAAAGGTGATACTTTCCAGCCGTGTTGAAGACGGAAGAAACTCCCGATAATCCAAGTTAAATGTTGCCATTTTCAGCGGGATACGTAGTCTTCCACAGGATGTTGACTGATGCCGCAAGATAATGTAGTCAGTCACCTCAGTTGTAAACGGCTTCAATATTTTAGAGTCCATATTCACACCACTCTATCTGGAATACTTGCCCCATCGTCCCGGTGTAATTATTCTAGTGACCCTGTTCTAAAGGGAGTGGCACTGGAAACGAGTTTCGCTCTTATCAGAGCTCATCAGAAGTGCATGTTTTTAGTCACACCTAGGCGTGGACTTCGACCATCTGGCATGCGATGCGAACGTGTTACCACTAATCCATTATCCTGAGCTAAAGATGACACCTTAGCGGGGTGGGTGAGCTTGGATGCTGCAGTGATCCCGCGGGCTACATTGGCTGGATCCTCATACTACAAGGTGTAACCATATCAGAAAGGTCAGAGTGGACCAACAGCGCCGAGATACCGTAATATTAGTAACTGTATTCTGAATGGGAATGTGAAGGGACTAGGTTGTTCCACAGAGACGACCAGTATATTCATATTCATGGAAGTACCGGGGCCGACTTCTAGCGTAAAAGGACGGGTTAGATGGTCTAGGCCACAAACTTTCGGTGCATTATTCAACAAAGAATATAATATATTGTTCAGCTATAACACCCTTTTGGTGCCTAGCTGCCGTGCCACCAGAATAAGGCGCCGGAGCTTGGATACTACCAGGTTGCCCAATCTTAGACAAGAGAAGTTGAGATGCAGAGGTCAGATTCAAACCACGGACCTTTCGGTCATTAAATTTGTCCTCTAACCGCTATATCATGGATAATTTTGAAACACTCTGAAACAGAAGTCCGGTGCTCTTAAGAAGGCACTACCCGCTCGCAGCCACATAAGGAGCCAGATAGTAATTCCGTAATAGATGAACCTACGGGTTTGTCCAGGCCTCATCAGCCAAGCAGGTTAGGGTATTGAATCACCTGCTCCGGGCATGGTCCCTCAAGAAAGCCTTACTGATCACTTTAGACTGTACTCTAGACTTTTGAGGCAGAAGCAACGACAGGAACCCCGTCTTTGCACCGTTCAGTTATCCAGCTGACTCCAACTCAAAACCACTCGACACAAAAAACGGTACCTTCTTGTATTTTCAGCATATGTCATGACGAGCTGCAGTCCAGACGCTGAGAAGGATACTTAATACCCAGAATTATTTGGACCCGTTCGCCAAACAAGAAACACTGACAATTCGACCCTCATGGTCAATATGAATGGCTAAGTCAGTCGTCTCAATTTTTTGTAATCACATCTGGGCGATCAATTCGGATTCGATGCTCGTCAAACACACAACAAAGAGCGACTCCTTCATTTGTGTGCTCATCACGAACTGTTTTCGGTCATTATAAACGTTCAGGATGAAAGTTAGCATTGCGCGACCTGGCGGTCAGCAAATGCAAATCAACTGTGAACCTCGTAGGATAATATGGCTATCAGACAAGGCTGTATTCAAAATTGTCATTCCTTCTGGGGCCTATAAATCGATTTTGATCACGCCAGAATGCCATCATAATTGACAATCCGTTTTTCTTTGGGCCCTCGCAAGTCAGCAAGAATTACTCTAATCCACGAACTTCGGAGAACAACCACAGTTCGCCAGTATCGATCTAAGCTAGCTCAACTACTCTCTACATGAAACACGTGAATTAAGTATGGCTAAATTTGAAAGGAGCTATGGCAGTAGCGTTTGGAGCTGCTGTCCGACTTTCCCGATACGATCAAATGAGCATTGTATATCGTTACGACCGCTAGCACTGATTGATGCCTGAAACCCATACTTGCAGACAACGAATGCGACTGTGCCAAATCCCTAGAACGCCAAATATTAGATAGCTTGGGGAAAGACCGAGAACTTCTGTAGACATCGAATGCAAAGATGGAGAAGGCTTCTTCGGGCAGCAACAAGCGTGTCCTACACTAGTTAGTATAACAGAATGTTAAGCGAGACTATCAGTGAAAAGGTGGTCCATAAATTCATTTATATCTGTCAGGCACTATGATTATATTTATGGAGCAAAGGTGATCCGTAAGTTATTGACCACCATAAGGAGCTACACGCAAACTCCCACGAACGCATGAAGGCCTACGAAAGGCCATTGCCTAATTTCGCTACAGCAAGTAGTGTCAGACAGGGCGGTGTGTTCTTTCACCTTCCCTTTTCAATTCTGTCATTGATACGATAAAGAAAGACTCACCCTCAGACTCTCAGGCCAGCGGCCCAAAATTTTCCCAGGGCATTTTCTCACAGATATCGAGCACGAAGATGAAATAGTTCTTCTTGGATCTGAGGTCACTGTGAGGCAGACGATACTGAACAATATAGATAATTATGCCTCACGGTTTGGCATGCGTTTTACACCTGCAAAGTGTAAAGTGCCGCCACAAGACTGGGTAGGCTCGAAGCCTAGACATGCATGCGGATGAGCCGACTGAGGTAATAGACACATTGGTCTTCTAGGAAGCTCCTCAGTCCAGCTGGCATAGTCAAGGATGATATTCCTATTCGGATCTGGAAGGTCCAAATAGCTTTCAAAAATCCCTCATCACCTCTGAATCAGCTTATCTGTCAAAGGTTAAGGTTACAATGCTGCGGTATGCTCCATAATAACATATGGGTCAGGAAATTGGCATCTTCGCGCCGATGATGTCAAAAAACGCTTTTAGTGTTTGAACACCGATGCCGTTGGACAATTGTTTTGGATCTGGCGAAAAAACCAAATCAGTAATGTTGAGGTGCACTGAATGGCCTTCTTAGAAGATAACACGCCCGTTATAGACGAACTGATCCAACTCAACAAGTTGCGTTGGATTTTTTGCATGCCTTTTGTGCCAGTCAACTGGCTTCCTCGAAGGTACCTTTTTGCACAACAACGCGAAGGGTGGAAACGAGCTAGGCATTGAAGCGTGAAAGCCATCACCAGCAAAGGCAGCTACGCTGGTCATTGCTGTCCCTCCAGATAGGTCCCCAGGACGGAAAACATTGCCTGGAGACATTGACGGAAATAGTCTATTCACGAGCTGAATCGTGCTTAAGCAGCCAAGCTGTTGGCTTCTACTCATAGACCCTCTTGACTTCCCCGATAAGAAGTTGGTTGACCCTTCCGTGTTTACACACCAATCACACCAGCTACCACCTCCAGTGGGTAACTATCTACCCCCCAAATTCACAAATCATTTGTGAACTGCGGGAGTCTTAACCAATTTACGGTGAGCACGCGATTTTTACAGGTAAAGTGGAGTCCACTGGCGCATACTGTAAAAGGCTAAATTTTCGCGTGTAAAAATGTAAACATCTTTAGACTTGAGCGATGTGGTATCTTTGTCAAGCAACGAACTAGCAACTACCCTGGCTGACCAATCTGTCAGAACTTCCAAACAGTAGCGGCGCGGACTATTAAGGCCTGTTGATCAGCCACTTTATACTGCTGGCCACCTCAAGATTGAAGTGATGTACACTGCTAGCGCGTTGGCAGGAAATTGTAGAATGTAATGGATCCTATGAACTTCAGTCTTCCCATGATCCAAGGAAACTGTGATGGCCGGCTAGCCACGCTTCGTTGTGCGCTGGAATGTCACTAACTTTGACTGTTAACCGGGCTTACAAACTGATCTGATTCATGGGTGTGTCTAACCAACCGCATATTTTACTGTATCCAGTACGAGATTTTATGGACTGCATAAAGATCATTCAGAGAAACCTCGATTTTAGCATCTTGGTTAGTGCTTCAAAACTAATGATTATGAAACGAAAGATATCATTGGTCTTTTTAGTTGTATAATCTATAAAGTCCAATCATCAGAGGAACAGAGCAACAAGGTCACAGCATTGTAGCACTCAAAACAACCTGAAATTTAATACGGTAATGTAATCTTTCCAACATTCTGTTGACCGAACAAAAGTCCGCCTGCAAACAACCACCCAGTCCGAGTTGACATACGAGGTGTTTCGAGGCATGCGCGATTCTTTGGCTTGTCTAGAAAAGCATTTATACGCTTTCTTGCTTAAGTATGGTAGACCGCCGTCAATTTCTGCTCACCTTAGTTAAGTGGGCAAAATTTTTCGGGATCACCCGAGCGGTGTAACGGTGAGTTTGTTTTCTTGTGCGTCAAGCTCCACTAAAAACCCTTTATCTAGAGTCTTGTATCGCCACAGACCCAGCTGATTTAAGCCCAGCTTTAACTAGCTAAGTTTGTTTGGCTTTATCCAATCGGGTCGCCAATGTTGCGCACGGCTTACAGTTATATATATATATANGGACCTCAAGTTTGTAAATGTAGCCTCTTGTTTTCGTGATCCACGCATGAAGAAATGTAGGTTTGGATATTCCTCTGGTTAAAAAGCCTTGAACAGAAAAAATAAACAGACCCTGTGTCATCTATACTCTGGCACACGAAACTTCTTTGCTTGGTACCGTTTCCCAGCGGACAGTTCCCGCATTCTACCCCTCATTCGGACACTCGGTTACTTCGCTTGCTCCAGTTGTTGTGTCTCACTTTTAAGGCATAACAGTTTGAGGACATGATTATATTTCAGAGCTGAACAGCTTAAGGCAGAAAGCCTCACTGAAAATCCAGTGACTGACGTTTTCCCACTCCCGCCACCACCGTGTGTGAGTGGGTATAAGGTTGTCCTGTCTGAGGAATCTTAGATTCAGTGCAGTGCACAACATTGCAACCGTCTTCGGTCCTGCACGAGAAGCCCGCTATAACCAGTCCGAATTTTTTGGCGTTATTGGAGTTTAAATTCTCGATACCAGTCTCCCAACTTGTCGAGATTAACCTGTAGTTCCAATTCGTTCTCACTGATACCGACCACCTTTTACAGCTTAATATCATCCGTGATTACCAGGCAGTTCCAGTGCAAGCACACAGCCTGGGTCCCACAACAGCTCCTTGTGATGCCTCACGAATGTCCAGACTCAGTTCCAAGAAAGGACCGTTTTCTTCACGTCTACCAGATTTTTATCGAAAAGGAAATCCATCAGATTGTACATCGGTTCGAGAATTTCGGCATATTGAAACACGTAATCTACTTGATCTAAGGTCTTCTCGAAGACAATTAACAACATGTATAACGTCTTACGTTGCCTGCTCATATTACACTGACTTTCACGAACCATCAATATAATAAAGCCCTAGATTTCTATAGCGCTACAGAAATCTGTAGATATAGTATACATTTGCAGGAATATCACAATTACCATAACCTTTTAATCTTTCGATTCTGTGAACTATGAGGAGTTCATGAAAGGCTCCTTAGAATTTCGACAACAAATACAGCCTTGATTTGATTCATACGCACCGCAACAGCCTTTTTAAAAGTCTGTTCCAGGCGTACTCCGTTTTTGCCTAAGGTGTGATGTTTTTGTAAAATAAAATCCCCGGCGACTTGTACGTTCCCCACATGCATGTGATGGGAGTGTTGTTGACACAAATCAGTGGTTCCTAATGTGCCATTCAGTGATTGTTTATAACTTTACAGTCGAAAAATGAGGTATTTATAGTGCATGTCCAATCAACCACCGGAAAAGGGATCGCCATGACGTGATCGACGTAAGGTATGACCTCAACATAGGACCGCCTGCACACGAAATTACCTACCTCCGAATCACCTGTTCCGTGTACGCATAGAAAAGAATCCAACGTTCGTTTGATCATTCTTTTGAGGACTACTTACTTCATGTCAATCGTTGTGTAGTAAATGAGACATCAACTGATTTGGCAAACCTCTTGCTCATGTGGCCCAGTTTTCAAGTTCCCTTTCAAGCTAGTTTTCTGCAAAAATCTGTCACACACCGCTGTGAACAGCATTAGCTGCCCACATCAAGTTGGATACAGGACGAGACGCCGAAGCGGCCGGAAAAGGCCTGAGATTGCATTTTCAATTTCCACTGTGAGCTGAGTAAATAACTTCTGATTAACTTAAACTCTGAGTTCCAGGTCAGGTAGGTACAATGGATACAGTAGGTTTATATGCGGGTAACAACTCAAACATTAGCAGATTCGGGTAGCCTGGTGTCATTCTCAGACTCAAAGTCATACACTGGCTGAATTGGGATGGAATTTTCTGCCTCACAACTTGCGGTGTCAGGCGGAGGTTGATTGTACGGACGTCTGGGCAGCGAGTGAAATTCCAGTATTTAATGGTGTGTGGACAGCAAATGAGCAAATAGCAATGTCATTGTTTATAGGAGTAAAGCCGGAAACTAGGGTCAGTCAGTGAGAAGAATAGAGATTCACGGACTGGTACAGAGGATCCAAGCTTTAACCCGAGTTTTCCGGGTCGATTTTGTTAGTGTCGTTCAGCTGTCGTTCACCTGAGAGATGTAAAAATGGCGCAACACCGCTCTTTAAGTTATCAGTGCTGGGTGGTAGGCTTGCCAGTGTGATAACTCCCATAAAAAGCGCCTTATACTGCTTTGAACTGGGTATCAGATGTAGCGTGTACGATCGTCGGAAGAAGGTTGGTCCACGCAGCATCTACACGAAGTGAGGAAAATTGCCTAACACCAATGTTCACTCTGAGATTAAAAATCTTCTTACCAAGACCTCCCCGTAAGCTGGGTCAACGGTGAAAAATATGTTGGACAAATTTTTTCTAAAAAGGGCATAAGTAAGAATTAGGTCTCCTCTGAGACGATGATACTCCTGGAGAAAGTAGTCAAGCACCGAGAAACGCGTTTCATAGTCCACTGATTTAAGGCTGGCGACTATTTTCGTGGCAGCTCTTTGGATATGATATCTAGGGTTACGCCCTTTTCGCGTCCTTAGTAGATTGATTGGTTGACGAATTCGATAGGCAGTCTGACGTAAGCCCACAGAGTATTTGGAGTCCATGGGAGTAACGCAGAAGGTGCGGCGAATAACCCGCAAAACGGCGACTGCGTTTTGAGCTGCTTCTTCATGGTGCAGTGAAAATATCTTCAAAGAGAGCCAGATACCCAGAACCTTCTGACATCCATTATTGTGATGTCTTCTGGTCCGTTCTCACCATTCACGACAAGGGCGTTCGTTCAGTCTTCCTGGAATGCCACAAGGAAGGACTTATTGTCATTTAGAAGTAAATGCTTGGCCAACGACCACCGCTTTGCAGTGTCTCCATCCGTTTGGAGGACACTAGCAGTAGAACTCTGGGATTTCCATTCGTCCGCAGAAAGTATATGTGGGCTTGAAAAAACGATCGGAATGTCGGTGGCGTAGAATAAAAGCAGCAGTGGTCCCAAAAGGAGCCTTGTGGAACTTCCATGGAGACCGGCGTCGGAGAAGTGTGGATCGGCCTACTTTCGCTCGGAGTGTTTTTCTGGTAGCAACACCTTAATCCAACGGAGAAGTTCACCCTGAATCCCGTAAGACCCGTGTTTGTGGGTCAGTGGGGAGCCGAAAATATGACAGGCGATATGAGTCCCTCGTCCATGAATTTATTTAAGCTGCCATAAAGACAAGGAATTTCGTCGCACAAGGGCCGCTTGGGAGAAAGCCGTGTTGAAGTAGAGGTTTCAAGTCGTTGGTAGTAAGATGATGGAAGGACTTATCGTCATTTAGAGGTAAATGCTTGGCCAACGACCACCGCTTTGCAGGTTCTCCATCCGTTTGGAGGACACTAGCAGTAGAACTCTGGGATTTCCATTCGTCCGCAGAAAGTATATGTGGGCTTGAAAAACGATCGGAAAGTAGAGGTTTCAGTTGGTTGGTAGTAAGGTGATCTGCGATGACTTGCTTCCGAATGCGTTCCAATACTTTGCCTGGTACACTGGTGAGGCTAATAGGCAGTTGCCGGTGCACAAGGGCCGCTTGGGAGAAAGCCGCGTTGAAGTAGAGGTTTCAAGTCGTTGGTAGTAAGATGATCTGCGATGACTTGCTTCCGAATGCGTTCCAATACTTTGCCTGGTACACTGGTGAGGCTAATAGGCCTGCAGTTGCCGGGCGACAGTCAGCCACCAGTGTTGTAGATCGGTTTGGCAACCTCTTCCTTCCAAGCAGAGGGAAGTTTGCCTCCGTCAAGAGACTGACAAAACATCAAGTGGAGGGGTTTGCCAGCGTGGAGCTGGCCCTATTTTAAATTGATCGAGAAATGTGCGCGTTCCTGAGAAGCCTGAACGTTTGGGGTTCAGGATTGCTGCCTCAGTGGCAAATGAAGGCAAAAGTCAGTACAAAGTCTTCACTATGCCCCACTGGGGAGGTAACACTTGACCAACAAGGTGTCTTTCGTTGGTGATTACCGAATCCCGGAGAGGTTGTAGTTGACCTGCATTATATCTAATGGGTTTGGCGACATGCCGAGTCTGAGATCTCCGTTGAACGACTTTGGTCAGCGCTGCTGCATCTTGTCCACTGGACCCGACGGGATTCAACTTCTTCCGGAAATCACCTACCATCACAAGATGCGTGAAGTGGCAACTGGAGGTGAGTTCCTCAGTTTTTTTGTATGAGGAATCGGTCGTGTTCCGGGAATTCAGTGGACAACAGCAGACCGCGCCGAGGAGAATAAAACCGATCCCGTGTAGCGTGATTTGAATCAACAGTGCATCGCAAAATGGTGCGGGAGTGGTATCAGAAAGGACGATTGCTATGAGACGGGCCGCCCCACCGTCCCTGCTCCGTTTTGAATCAGCCCGAAATCGCCAGTCGAGATCTTCGCGTCAGAGAATCTCATGTAAGCCAGGTCTTTGGGAGTGCGGTTTCGGACGGTGGGTTAAGGCAAATTGACTGTCAAATATTGTAAATTCCGTTGTTAAACTGAGGCGATTTGTGGACAAGCATATCAACACTTTCTGTGCTGCCTCGGAAGGTTAGAGCTAGCTGGATTTGAGTCCAGGGCTCCAAAGGGCTCTCTGCGGTATACTTGTCTGGTTTTGAGGGATACTTTTCATTTTCAGGGTACTTTTGGCTCCATTGAAGTCCAGTTTGCACGTGCATTTCTCCTCGAGGGACGTAGTTTGTTCCCCTCGTGAGCCAAGCTTAGACTGCTGTTGTTTGTGGCTAGTTGCTTGCTGTTGTTCATACAGTTAGGGCAAATATGCTTCAGTTTGGTTCGCTTGGCATTTTTGCGTGGTTTGATCAGTAAGCCATATGCAAGATTCTTTGCGTTGGGGAAAGCATCAAGAAGTAGTTCTTTTGGCGCCTTTCCCATGAAGCTAGTTTTTGCGGAGGACTGCACCTTGAAGTTAACCAGCAGTCCTGATTTGGCGAAATTTATGCAGCATATTTGAATGAGTCACTTTCTCCGTGTTTCTTGTGGACTCCCTATTCACCCGCAACCAACGTGGCCAACTGGGTGTGCGAAGGATGTTTTGATTCGCTTTTGTACAGTTTGTGGTTTCGGCCCGTGACGGCTTTTTTCGAAATTACAGAAACCAATTCCGGCTGATTGGAGCCGGAGAATGTCGGTTTCACATACTTAATGACTGTAGGATTCTTGCAGCAGTACTTGGTGTCGAGGTCAAAGCTTATATTTGATTTGTCGGTAGGTTTCACCGCTCGTAACCGTATATTTGGCCCATTCCAGCCAAAAAGTTGTGACGTGAGCGTGGAGTTTTTTATGCCGCGCCTTTATGGTCGATGATATCTCTACGTACACTGGACGCTGAGTCCACGCAATTCTTGTCTCCTCGCGAGCATCGCCGCCCTTGGTAGTCAACGGGTCTGCGACGGTTGAGCAGAAGTTGCAATGCATAGCTGCCGCCATTTGCGTCGGCTTGCTTTCAAGAGCACGGGGGGTCATACATATTATCGGTTTGGCCATAAGTTTGGGGTCAGCTGAACTCAAACAAAGCGGAAGCGTTTTTCAAAACCCTCCTCTGGGACATCCGTGGCCCAGCTTTTAAGCCACTGGAGGGCGATCCTCGGATGTATGGTTGATTGTTGGGAACGCTGACAGCTTCTCCAAAATCTGCTTTCCGGCAGACGGGTAGTGAAGGGTGACTAAAACCACAAAATGTCCCCTGCTTCCCCTTCCGCGTAATGGCCCTGAGTGAAGCGATCCGTGTTCTGGCTTTGCAAGGAGATCAGCGAAATGTGGCTGTCAGCTTCGTGGTGATTTTTTTGAAACAACCCTCAACTGGCACCGCCTCGTGCGACAGCCCACCAGAAACACCGTGATGGTCTCGACTACTGTATCAGAGAGCTGAATGACCTTTGTCACAGCAAGCGAACCCGAGATGGGTAGCGCTAGATGCTCGTTCATGGTTTCCTGTACTGGTCCGTCGTTTTGGCTTCCTTGATAGCTTTAAAATGAGGCGTAAGTAGTACGGTTTTATTGGAGGAGGTAAATCAGGGAAAGCGAGGCGAGAGAATCGCACCCGTTTGCTGAAGTTGCAATAAGATAGAAAACTTTATGATGTTTGA
>NW_008751807.1:528544-529278 GCF_000715545.1 Opisthorchis viverrini
GCACTTCACCCGATATAGCGTGTACTGCATGGAACACGGTGCTAAGTGACACGGTGGAAGGAGTGGGGTTCGGAGGAGCTGTGAGGGGTGAGAGGGCATGAGGGAGGCGTGAAAACAGTTCCGTGACATACAAAAATACTGGTGGATACCACCGGGTGTCAGAGTTGGTTCCCTGTCACGAGTTATTTGGGAGAATGCGTGAGTTCCAACTCTTGTTCTGACCGTAGACACCGAAACACCAGCCCTGGAGGGTTACGGACCCTCCTCAGGCATGGAATTCCCTTGCTTCGCCGGTTGGTTTCGATGGCCTGTGCATTCCACGATGGATTCCTAGATAGACTGATCATAAACCGTTCAACTGCGTTTGCCCGTGACTTCCTATAATGTGAGGTCTTTCACTAGAGGGGTTTTAGCGTAGGTCAGGGCGTATCCGATGATGGTGGCTATCGGGAAGATAAACAGGAAGTGGCAGTTCCCTGGGAAGATGGTGGCACTTCACGCTCTCAGCCGTCGAGGAGTAGGTGCCTAGTAGTTACTAGACAGGAGGGCTGGTGTGGTGGTTGACTGTAGCATGGTCATCTTCGTGGAAGACAAAACAAGGAATGCGTAGCCTCATGATGAATCTCTAGTAGCAACATCTTCCATGATAACACAGCGTGTCTACTTTGGCCTGGGGGAAGTAAATTTTGACCCCAGTGACAGCGGGGTGGTCACGGATTCACGGATTCACGGAT
>NW_008751807.1:530759-538105 GCF_000715545.1 Opisthorchis viverrini
ACTTGCGGTGTCAGGCGGAGGTTGATTGTGCGGACGTCTGGGCAGCGAGTGCAGTTCCAGTATTTAATGGTGTGTGGATAGCAAATGAGCAAATAGCAATGTCATTCTTTATAGGAGTAAAGCCGGAAACTAGGGTCAGTCAGTGAGAAGAATAGAGATTTACGGACTGGTACAGAGGATCCAAGCTTTAACCCGAGTTTTCCGGGTCGATTTTGTTCGTGTCGTTCAGCTGTCGTTCACCTGAGAGATGTAAAAATGGCGCAACACCGCTCTTTAAGTTATCAGTGCTGGGTGGTAGGCTTGCCAGTGTGATAACTCCCATAAAAAGCGCCTTATACTGCTTTGAACTGGGTATCAGATGTAGCGTGTACGATCGTCGGAAGAAGGTTGGTCCACGCAGCATCTACACGAAGTGAGGAAAATTGTCTAACACCAATGTTCACTCTGAGATTAAAAATCTTCTTACCAAGACCTCCCCGTAAGCTGGGTCAACGGTGAAAAATATGTTGGACAAATTTTTTTCTAAAAAGGGCATAAGTAAGAATTAGGTCTCCTCTGAGACGACGATACTCCTGGAGAAAGAAGTCAAGCACCGAGAAACGCGTTTCATAGTCCACTGGTTTAAGGCTGGCGACTATTTTCGTGGCAGCTCTTTGGATATGATAGCTAGGGTTACGCCCTTTTCGCGTCCTTAGTAGATTGATTGGTTGACGAATTCGATAGGCAGTCTGACGTAAGCCCACAGAGTATTTGGAGTCCATGGGAGTAACGCAGAAGGTGCGGCGAATAACCCGCAAAACGGCGACTGCGTTTTGAGCTGCTTCCTCATGGTGCAGTGAAAATATCTTCAAAGAGAGCCAGATACCCAGAACCTTCTGACATCCATTATTGTGATGTCTTCTGGTCCGTTCTCACCATGCACGACAAGGGCGTTCGTTCAGTCTTCCTGGAATGCCACAAGGAAGGACTTATTGTCATTTAGAAGTAAATGCTTGGCCAACGACCACCGCTTTGCAGTGTCTCCATCCGTTTGGAGGACACTAGCAGTAGAACTCTGGGATTTCCATTCGTCCGCAGAAAGTATATGTGGGCTTGAAAAAACGATCGGAATGTCGGTGGCGTAGAATAAAAGCAGCAGTGGTCCCAAAAGGAGCCTTGTGGAACTTCCATGGAGACCGGCGTCGGAGAAGTGTGGATCGGCCTACTTTCGCTCGGAGTGTTTTTCTGGTAGCAACACCTTAATCCAACGGAGAAGTTCACCCTGAATCCCGTAAGACCCGTGTTTGTGGGTCAGTGGGGAGCCGAAAATATGACAGGCGATATGAGTCCCTCGTCCATGAATTTATTTAAGCTGCCATAAAGACAAGGAATTTCGTCGCACAAGGGCCGCTTGGGAGAAAGCCGTGTTGAAGTAGAGGTTTCAAGTCGTTGGTAGTAAGATGATCTGCGATGACTTGCTTCCGAATGCGTTCCAATACTTTGCCTGGTACACTGGTGAGGCTAATAGGCCTGCAGTTGCCGGGCGACAGTCAGCCACCAGTGTTGTAGATCGGTTTGGCAACCTCTTCCTTCCAAGCAGAGGGAAGTTTGCCTCCGTCAAGAGACTGACAAAACATCAAGTGGAGGGGTTTGCCAGCGTGGAGCTGGCCCTATTTTAAATTGATCGAGAAATGTGCGCGTTCCTGAGAAGCCTGAACGTTTGGGGTTCAGGATTGCTGCCTCAGTGGCAAATGAAGGCAAAAGTCAGTACAAAGTCTTCACTATGCCCCACTGGGGAGGTAACACTTGACCAACGAGGTGTCTTTCGTTGGTGATTACCGAATCCCGGAGAGGTTGTAGTTGACCTGCATTATATCTAATGGGTTTGGCGACATGCCGAGTCTGAGATCTCCGTTGAACGACTTTGGTCAGCGCTGCTGCAACATGTCCACCGGACCCGACGGGATTCAACTTCATCCGGAAATCACCTACCATCACGAGATGCGTGAAGTGGTAACTGGAGGTGAGTTCCTCAGTTTTTTGTATGAGGAATCGGTCGTGTTCCGGGAATTCAGTGGACAACAGCAGACCGCGCCGAGGAGAATAAAACCGATCCCGTGTAGCGTGATTTGAATCAACAGTGCATCGCAAAATGGTGCGGGAGTGGTATCAGAAAGGACGATTGCTATGAGACGGGCCGCCCCACCGTCCCTGCTCCGTTTTGAATCAGCCCGAAATCGCCAGTCGAGATCTTCGCGTCAGAGAATCTCATGTAAGCCAGGTCTTTGGGAGTGCGGTTTCGGACGGTGGGTTAAGGCAAATTGACTGTCAAATATTGTAAATTCCGTTGTTAAACTGAGGCGATTTGTGGACAAGCATATCAACACTTTCTGTGCTGCCTCGGAAGGTTAGAGCTAGCTGGATTTGAGTCCAGGGCTCCAAAGGGCTCTCTGCGGTATACTTGTCTGGTTTTGAGGGATACTTTTCATTTTCAGGGTACTTTTGGCTCCATTGAAGTCCAGTTTGCACGTGCATTTCTCCTCGAGGGACGTAGTTTGTTCCCTCGAGAGCCAAAGCTTAGACTGCTGTTGTTTGTGGCTAGTTGCTTGCTGTTGTTCATACAGTTAGAGCAAATATGCTTCAGTTTGGTTCGTTAGGCATTTTTGCGTGGTTTGATCAGTAAGCCATATGCAAGATTCTTTGCGTTGGGGAAAGCATCAAGAAGTAGTTCTTTTGGCGGCGTTCCCATGAAGCTAGTTTTTGCGGAGGACTGCACCTTGAAGTTAACCAGCAGTCCTGATTTGGCGAAATTTATGCAGCATATTTGAATGAGTCACTTTCTCCGTGTTTCTTGTGGACTCCCTATTCACCCGCAACCAACGTGGCCAACTGGGTGTGCGAAGGATGTTTTGATTCGCTTTTGTACAGTTTGTGGTTTCGGCCCGTGACGGCTTTTTTCGAAATTACAGAAACCAATTCCGGCTGATTGGAGCCGGAGAATGTCGGTTTCACATACTTAGTGACTGTAGGATTCTTGCAGCAGTACTTGGTGTCGAGGTCAAAGCTTATATTTGATTTGTCGGTAGGTTTCACCGCTCGTAACCGTATATTTGGCCCATTCCAGCCAAAAAGTTGTGACGTGAGCGTGGAGTTTGCCGCCGCGCCTTTATGGTCGATGATATCTCTACGTACACTGGACGCTGAGTCCACGCAATTCTTGTCTCCTCGCGAGCATCGCCGCCCTTGGTAGTCAACGGGTCTGCGACGGTTGAGCAGAAGTTGCAATGCATAGCTGCCGCCATTTGCGTCGGCTTGCTTTCGAGAGCACGAGGGGTCATACATATTATCGGTTTGGCCATAAGTTTGGGATCAGCTGAACTCAAACGAAGCGGAAGCGCTTTTCGAAACTCTCCTCTGGGACATCCGTGGCCCAGCTTTTACGCCACTGGAGGGCGATCCTCGGATGTATGGTTGATTGTTGGGAACGCTGACAGCTTCTCCAAAATCTGCTTTCCGGCAGACGGGTAGTGAAGGGTGACTAAAACCACAAAATTTCCCCTGCTCCCTCTTCCGCGTAATGACCCTGAGTGAAGCGATCCGTGTTCTGGCTTTGCAAGGAGATCAGCGAAATGTGGCTGTCAGCTTCGTGGTGATTTTTTTGAAACAACCCTCAACTGGCACCGCCTCGTGCGACAGCCCACCAGAAACACCGTGATGGTCTCGACTACTGTATCAGAGAGCTGAATGACCTTTGTCACAGCAAGCGAACCCGAGATGGGTAGCGCTAGATGCTCGTTCATGGTTTCCTGTGCTGGTCCTTTGTTTTGGCTTCCTTGGTAGATTTAAAAAGAGGCGTAAATAGTACAGTTTTATTGGAGGAGGTAAATCACGGAAAGCGAGGCGAGAGAACCGCACCCGTTTGCTGAAGTTGAAATAAGATAGAAAACTTTATGATGTTTGAGGTGGGAAAATTAATTTTTAACCAATGCCTTTGTGTTGATTGGCATGTAGTGCAATTCGAGGATCTGGGAGCGACTAGTTTGTGAACACATAGTCTATCACTTTTTCAGAAGACTTTTGCGCGGTTTTTTCGCGGTTCGCCCGAAGGATGGGTTTTCTAAGAATGGGAAGGGCCAGCATCACTCGCTGTTTGGGAGAATTGGGGGTTCCAGGAGCCAAGTTTAGGTAGTCAGCAAGGAGAGGGCAAGTCAAGATAAGCGGAAGAAATTGTACACGAAAGGCGCATCATTTGTGGTATGGGACTCACGAAAACTACATACACTCCAGGAGCCAAGTTTGGGTAGTCAACTAGGAGAGGGCAAGTCAAGATAAGCGGAAGAAATTGTACACGAAAGGCGCATCATTTGTGGCATGGGACTCACGAAAAACTGCTACATACACGCTTACTCTGAAGTACTGATCGTACATGAATTGAGCTAATTAGTGTGATTGTGTGTTGCCTGGAGCATTCCAGTTCAGCAGCATTCACGGTCACCGTACACGGCCTGATTATCACTCTTTTCAAGACACTGGAGAAGATTTCAATTGGTGAAGACGGTGGTGATAACGTGGGTTGGTTTGATGGGTCACGGGTTGGTGAGAGGCAAACGTTTGAGGGTCACAAATTGGACCATTCGCGGCGAGCAATATTTGCTTGGATCGCCTGAGTGTGCTGCCTGTAAGCTTGCAACTGAATGATGAAACAGATCGGTTGGGTTTTTGCCGAATCCTATCAGCATGCTCGGGGGTCTTTGTTGATTACACCCAAAAACGTTTCGCGGTCGGGAAGTAAGGGAGAGGATATAGCCGTGTATATGGGTACATAAAAAGGGCCAGCATTTGTGAGCATCTTAGAAGGATGCCGTTTCGTTCAAAACAATAATAGGTTTATTTCTAAACTTGTAGGAAGTAAATTATTGCATGACAGAGTCACCACAATGTGAACATATTGGGCAGTGATGAAACAGGGGGAAGGCAAACCAAGGAGAGCTGCTTAGCAAGCGATGAGTAAACGTAAACATTGTAAAAAACCCGCAGCAATCGGACACGAGGTGTGACTAGTTCAGTGAGCTCTTCAAGGGAAGTAAACCGTAATTAATTTCTAGGAAACTATGCGGTTTTTGAAGTTATGCACTTCATTAGAAGTTAGTCTTGACCGGTTGCACGCTCCAGCATTTTGTTTACGTGAGCAAATTTTCAAGGTCAGATACCACCGCGGTTCAAGCGATAGAGCACTAAATCAAACCTAAACGTATTTTAAGGTTTCGCGGTGTCCTTCAAATTGGAGATAATATCTACGGCATAAATTCCGCCCAAGGGGATGGTTGGATGACATCTGTATGCGTTATACTCGTTAGACGTAACAAATGTGATGATTCTATCAATCAAAGTTCGGCATAACATTGGTTTTGGGAAAGCTCGCCTTACGTGCATTATACTAATGGAAGAAAACCTGGTGCATTGTGCTGTGGTAATGCAAGGATGCACCCCTGTGGATGGTCCCCATTCTCAGATATGCACAGATGCATTGTGTACATATATCTGCATTGCAATATCGATAATAATCATAAAGATGCCTGTTAACTAAACTACGTCATAGAGCGTGACGGTACTGTCGAAATTGTGGCCAGCCATTGGGCTTCACCACAATAACCACATTGGTAGCACTTACCTCGGCTACGTATCATAGCCGCTAAGCCTATACATGTGCGCGACGAAGATAATGAGGCCTCAGCTTTGCAAGATGGCTCAATCCGACGGCCAACAAGGGTCCTCCAGACTTATTCATGTTGTTCGTCCGCCACACCCACGCCTAAGAAATATGGAATTATCCCCGTATTTTTGGTTGCATGCGTGCAAACGTAATGTGTTGTGAAACCAGTTATCATTCTCGAGAGGCCGACTTCAATAGATAGGGTAAGCATAGGAAGGAATGTAGAATCAATTACAACTCGTGTACATCTTCCGCCACTCAACAAGTTCTTAATAAATCCCGTTCTCTACAATGTCCAGTCTTTGTCCACGCTAAAGCTAGACTCTTAGCGTTAAAAAAGGTAAACTTGCCACTTACTCAATTTGTCCCGTCGGTGCTTATGAATGATCCATAAGTACAACGATAGTGAGATGATGAGATTCAGCATATATCCCAAGAAACCCTTCTGTGAATCAGAAACATCAACAACAGCAGAGTTAAAAACGTCTCATGCGTAAGTTAACGGAGGCTCATTAAATTCACGCGGCGTAATGAATGTGAGACAATTTGTGCAATATAGCCTGACCCTTTCCCCCTGTTGTAAGCTCGCCAGACTGGTGGCCTCTGGTAGACTTTTTGGCACGTTCCCATTTTCGAGTCGCCAATCGATATATGGCAGTCTTGTTGCTGTTTTTTGAATAATAGCAACTAACCGCCGTGCGCCCCCGATAAAAGCAAGAATATGCTTACTCGCTACCCGTCTTAATGAGTCGCAATTACTTCGCCAAAAATAGCAACCCTAAAAAGACTAGCTGACTCACCCAAGATGTACATGTACAGTGCAGTTCGTGGGTTTAAGTACAAAATCGCGATGACCGCATCGCAACTACCATCCTCAGTTGGGCGATCTGCCCATAGTCCAACATATTTCCACTATTTTCCCACCGAACGTGTTACATGCCACCAAAATACCATCTCAGTCCGCCTTATTTGTACCAGAGGTCTAAAGTACTGACCGCCATGTTGTATGGTAGGCTCACGACGTCCACAAACCCACTAACTAATTTCATGGCACCATCAATCATTCAGTATACCAGTGAAGATAGAGCTTGGCACTTCACCCGATATAGCGTGTACTGTATGGAACACGGTGCTAAGTGACACGGTGGAAGGAGTGGGGTTCGGAGGAGCTGTGAGGGGTGAGAGGGCATGAGGGAGGCGTGAAAACAGTTCCGTGACATACAAAAATACTGGTGGATACCACCGGGTGTCAGAGTTGGTTCCCTGTCACGAGTTATTTGGGAGAATGCGTGAGTTCCAACTCTTGTTCTGACCGTAGACACCGAAACACCAGCCCTGGAGGGTTACGGACCATCCTCAGGCATGGAATTCCCTTGCTTCGCCGGTTGGTTTCGATGGCCTGTGCATTCTACGATGGATTCCTAGATAGACTGATCATAAACCGTTCAACTGCGTTTGCCCGTGACGTCCTATAATGTGATGTCTTTCACTACAGGGGTTTTAGCGTAGGTCAGGGCGTATCCGATGGTGGTGGCTATCGGGAAGATAAATAGGAAGTGGCAGTTCCCTGGGAAGATGGTGGCACTTCACGCTCTCAGCCGTCGAGGAGTAGGTGCCTAGTAGTTACTAGACAGGAGGGCTGGTGTGGTGGTTG
>NW_008751807.1:539624-571295 GCF_000715545.1 Opisthorchis viverrini
ATTGGCGTGACAATCGCTTCCTTCCAAGCAGGGGGAAGGCGGCCTTCGTCAAGCGACTGACGAAACACCAAGTGTAAATGGTTTGCCAGCGTGGAGGACGTTTCTTTCAGGATCCTCGGATGGACCTCGTCGGGTCCCGATGCGCAGAATGGGTTGATCTTGTCCAAGAGTTGACGAATGTCAACTTGGCCATTGCGAAAACTTTTTTGCCGTGGCTGGTGTAGTGTCTGGAAGGATTGATAAAAACTTGGGGGGCGCTGTTGGGAAGGCCAAGGTTCTGAGGTTACCGTGAAATGAGATCAGTTAAATATGGGTTGGTAAAAGAGCAGTTTTGGGCGATACACACCTGAGGCTCGCCTGAGACCGCGATCGTGGGGCCGCTTATCCCCACAGATGGCCACGCTGCGGTAACCGGCTTCATCTGTGGAGACCTCTTCTGAAAACAAATTTCGTTAGCTTGGGTGTTTGGACAGTTACTACAGGTGTACGTATGTCACGTTTCGTTTGTGGAAGTGACCGAGAAACCTCGATTGACTGTGCACCAAAATGAGCTTAAAAATTGCAGATGGATAAACGGTACGTACTTTGTGATAGCGGGTTTTGCTTGCGCGTGCGCTGAAAAGATGAAATCCAGATTGCGGCAAGAGGCAGGCACAGCCAAGAACAGGTTTTGCGTGTGTATGTTGGTGGGAAGAATCGAAGGGTAAGTGAGCGTATGCATGTTTCGGTAGAAAAAAGAATGCGTGACGTACGATCGACTTATCGGATAACCCTGTAGTAAGGAACACAGCGGGAGTGAGCCACTGTGCGTTGTCTGTGCTTGCAACCGATGCTCGTGTGGGGCATACAGAAAAGGTTTGCACAGGATAGCGGAACTAGACATATTTTGGCTTGGGGTCTCGATGATCGCTTCTTGCCCGGTTCCGGCGTGGGAAGTTTGTGGTTGTGGGGTCTCGATGATCGCTTCTTGCCCGGTTTGTGGTTGGAAAACGTCGTCATTTCACTCTTCAGGACACAAGATTTGGAGCCGTAATGCAAGCCGTTAAAATAAGGGGTTACGTTTCATGTTTCGTTTGTTGTTTTTGATGCTCAGAGTGAGCACGGTCTTGCCTCAACTGTGATGGGTTCAGCCAAGTGATAAGCCCAGAAGATGGAAGTAAAGATCTTCAAAAAAGGCGGTTTTGAGAGAATGGTTGGGCGAACATTTGGCTCTGTGAGGGTAGGGCTGGTGGTCATGTCACTGGATAATTTTAATCGATGATAGGCATAGGGATTTGTGTAATCTAGAAAGGCGTAATTCGGTGACTGGTTTAAGATGGGGTCTATGCAGGCCGATCACTGTGCACCTTGGTGATAGCCGCGTTGGAAAAAAGGGTACCTCAAAATTTGCTGCTTTTGAGGGCGAAAAGTTAGGAGAAACATGAAGCCTATTGCCAACAACAAGGATAACGCAGCAGACTAAGGGAGCAAGTTTTTTCCTGTGGTTGAAGAAGGTATGACAAGCAGCCGATGGAAGTGAGTGAGGTTTAAAAAATCGAAGGGCGCTTTTGACCCTTAGATGAAGGCAAGTTGTCAGACTTCCATAGCTTTCTGTTTTTGGGTCTCTGTGGAACACGACGGGCCGTGCATAATCAGGTTTTTGGGCGCGATTGACAAAATAGCTTGGGCCAGCAATGCCGTCTAAACTTGGTGCAATGGGAAATCCTCACCCAAGTTGCGGATTGTGAGGCAGATGGGGCTAACCGAGCACTCACAGGCTCCTTACGTAGCTGAGGGCTGCAGCAAAGCCAAAGAAGTGGGTCGGTCAACCCGGACAGATCACCAGATTGGGGAAAGCAGGGGAGCAGTATCCTGGGACGAAACTGCCCGTTCGGTGGGATGGGAGTCATAATGCACCTACCGAACATTTTTAGTGTGTTTTAGGATTTTGAACGTTTTGTGCCCGGTGTCTACATGCATAACGCTGCTGGTGTAACGGCTGATACTGGATGCAATGTTATGAATACTCCCCTCCAGCCTTTCTAACACAGATATACACCGAGGAACAATGTCTCTGCTAGTATGACCTGTGGGATCAAAGAAGTACACTGCGTCAGATATACAGGGATAGACGGTTTGAGGCTTTTACTAAGGAATACAACTCCATTCGAGTCTGTCCAAAATATTGGGACAATTTTCATCGTCAAAGGCGGGGATTAGCTCATTTGGTTTAGGATTATCCACCAAAATTTTCGCTTACTGTTTTTGAAATACTTATCTCTATGTGTAGATGTTTTCTTGGGTGGGAATATATATATATATATATATATATACGTCAGGAACATTTATCGGTCACCGCAGCATTTGGCAGTAAGCTTTAATCGATTTTGAGGTTTTGCATGTCGTGTTTCTTCATACTGACTTCGGTTTTCCAACTGCTGTAGGGTTGGCAAGAGGAATTTTTACGAGTGATGGTGTCATACAGCTCTTCGGTAGGATACCGAAAGCCACCGTTCATACACTCAAAACTAATTGGCTACTCTATTTAAGTGCTCAAAAAGGCTCGCCGAGTGAAACTTGGTAATCACGCCCTATGAAAACCTGATGCGCACATGACAACCACGTTGAGTGTCACGAAAATCATTTTTAAGAACAACGATTGTGAATACATCACTTATCTGAGAGTGATATAAGGCCAATGAACCGGCTCGTGCGACATATCTGGGGTGCGTGGGTCCCCATACTTGCAGATAGTCAGCCAAAAGTGCTAACCTATGTGAGAAAATACAAATTTTCTCTTTAACCATTGGGATAATTACCGTCTACTACTAATATCTAGGAGAAGAGCGAAAATTTATCCAAACCCCTTTCTGTCCCTTGGTTTCAATAAAGTCATTGTCAATCAACCCAGTCTTTGATTCCTAGGTTGATCACACGATTCATACAGTACACATTCCTGGATTTTCGGTGCTTTTACTCTCTAAGAATCCTAAATGGAGTGATCATTGTGTGAGAAAGCATTTGAGTGTACCGTTCCTTATTATACGGAATATTTTTCTTAGTATGTCAGTTGCCCATGTTGCCACGACAAAATTAATCCAATTAATCCAATCCAAAATTCTCAGATAACCCAAGAACGATCATCCCTTCTTTACGTGATGCATCTCTCTGGAACAATATAGTTAGTAACAAATCACACAGAGCAGCGCATCAGTCGATGGAGAAACTGCACTTTGACTGTTTAATATGACAGCCGCGCATCAGTCGATGGAGAAACTGCACTTTAACTGTTTAATATGACAGCTAAATATGAACCAAAAAGTTAGAAAAACAAAGGATTCATGACTATGAGGATGGAGTTTATCAACATCACTCAGCGCCAACTGGGCTCCGAAGAGGCCACCCAACCTGACAGTTTAAAAACTAGTGCTCTGCTTGTCATCACATTTACTCAAATTTCTGAGAATCAATCTTTCGGTTCGAACATATTTTGCACTGGGATGAAAAGGCCACAGTTTAACGCCGGTCAAATCATCATTGGTTCCATTCTTCCGATCGAAAACTCCGTCAATGGGAACCTTAAAGTATACATGTAGAGCATTTGTACTTGCACATGGCAAATGCGCGCTTTGCTAAATGAATACAATAATTTTTATTTATAAGTGCCCCTGGGAAGAGACCCGTTTCCATATAGGGTCTCGTGCTTTTTTTATAAGGCATAGGTTGTGACAATAAATTTTAGTGCTACAGTTGTCTTCTCTAGAGCCGACGTCAGTGGCCATTTTTGATTCAGGGTTCCGAAAGACAGAGTACCGATAAAGCAGTGAAAACTCAACCTGAGAATGGTCGCAGTTCCGTATGATACAGCTTCCTTTTAGATAACCATACGGTTTTCATGCACTAGGTTTCAAGCACCGATTGGTATTTCAATTTAGATCCAGCCGCCAGTTATATTAGCATCACGATATTTATGCCAGCCGCACTTCAGCCTGGTTGGTAGTACTGGACTCGCATATGTCCCACTTGCGGTAGGGATAAACTCGTGAATAACCTGGTCAAGAAAATTAAATATCCACAGCCACCTACCCGAGAGTGCGAAGCGATGCACGGTCACCTTTGAACAAAATAGCCGAATCAGTTATGGCTAGTCTCCCAGTGCGTTTATCTAACCTAACTAAAATTTTAGAACCCCTGTATCTATTTTGCCAAACCAAACCAGTCAACGAAGATTGCCGGTCATCACTGTCTTGACGTACATAATATTTGAAAGTTAATTACGACGGTATTAGTGTTCCGATGTTTCATTTCATTCGATTGTAAACTTGAACAGATGGATGGTGGCAAAACACGCATTTGTTGAATTGCTGTTCCGTACGCAGCACACCCAGTTTGAAGCGTTGTGAAAATATTTTATCCTCATCTTTGAATAACCCAACCTAAGCATAGCGATCCAATGGGTACCATCCAATGCAACGACACACAAGCAAAAATGCAGAATGATCAGCAGTGCATCCATTTTATTCAGCGTTTCGGTTACTCAGCCGTTATCATGTGTATTAAAAACATAAGAAAACAACAGATAAAGCGGGTTGCAGATGTACACTTGCCTGTTTTGCACAGTGATTGAACCGTCTTTTTTGGGCATTGAAACTTCAGACCTCCCTAAAACATGGATGCTGGGATCCATATGAAAGAACAAGTTTGATTGACTCTTGGTCCCTCTTGAGTTTTCTGCTGAAATATTTATCAAAAACTAGCCGAGGTTCAACTTCTTATTCAAAGGGCTCTGATATCCTAAAAATCCCCAACGAAATAACCTACACTGGCCATCTATGCGGAATATATTCTTTTACGATGTGGGCTCCTCAAATAAGGGTGTATTTATAAAAGAGAAAAAACTGCTTATTCAAGTTTGATCGGGTCACATTTATTTACTCTTTCTTCGCACACAACTCCCCCCCTTTAGATAAAGCGCATTCGCAAGACTTCGTTTTATGAGTCACATACGGGATAGGGCACAGTCTGCGATGGCACTAACCTGGATCGGGATATACCGTCAGCAAGGGTTCGGTTTAGGCGGGCTCTGCCTGGTGATCGGTGAAACAAAAAAATCAAGACCAATTTTGGGCTGTCCGGTAGAGAGTGCAAAATTCTCGGCTTTGATAAGACTTTGATGCAGATTGTAATGACTAGCATAAAGAGTTTAGGCTGGACCAAAGGAAGTAAATGAATGCCTGTACAAATGTGACATAAGTACTATTCCGCGTACCAAATCCGTCGTGATTGAGTAGAGGGGGGCATATTACTAATCGAAAATTTGCTATTGTGGTTTGGGAAATAGTAGCCGAATGCCTCTGGGTTACGCTTAACTTTAAGCTGAACTTATTCCCTAATATTGCCAGGAGTTTTATCTGAAAAACAGCGACAACAAACATTACGAGATGCAAAGCAGCGTACCCCAGGTCTGGATTTAGCCCTTCTGAATTCAACAAAACTTTTGAAAACGATGCGTCATTTGCGGTCGCATAACCGTAAGCTGCCAAAAGGCTGCGTCCTCACTCAACTAATATCACTGAATCTGGACGGATGGAAATAGTGGAATGTATCTTAATTACTTGCATTTTGGCAAGTAGTACAAGCGCAACGAGAAAATCACAATTCGGTTGCTAGCCCCGGCACCCTGTGTTGTATGCGAAGAGTGATTTCCTCCAAAACGTTCCGAGGATTGTGACCAACTAAAGCGAACTACAAGGCGCTGTGACCAATTTGTAAAAGATATACTATACAAACGTCTGCTTCTTTGACCGAAAATGATAAGAAAAGCTTTGTCTCCAAAAAAATTTTGGAAATACTTAAATATGCTGTGTGTACACGTTGACTTTAAACCAAATTCTACATCGATAACACGCCACCCAGACATAGAGGAAGTGTTTCACGGAAAAAGTTTTCTATTCCATAGCCAATTTTACAGCTTGGCCAGCGTGCAATGTAGGTGACATGCCCGGTAGCTGCGACAGGTAGGACAGCAACCTATAAACACTTGGATAATGAAAAAGCCAACTTTGTGGTGTTCGCAGAGTGGAAAATCCCAGTTTGAAAACCTATTCTTAGTATCGTGAATATACTTAATATAACTTAGCTTGTCACTCATGATAAGTTCCATCTTCACTAATTTACAGCTCCCATGTTCCCATTCCAGTGGCGCTACCAGCCACATGACTGTAAAAAGAGTGAAAATAGGACTCACTTGGTGCATTCCACCACATGTAGAAAGACTGGATGATTCAACCTGGAAAGTTCCATTTAAAGATGACTGGATCGCTGGTATGGAATGACAGATGTGCAAATCACTCGCATTAAAGTTATGTCAAATGAGTCACAAATGAATGCCTTAGAAGCATCACTGTATTGCATGTTTGCCTTGAAGGGGCGTGAATGCGACTATGCCAACAATGTAGTTACACGGCAACTAATTATTTCCAAACACATTCAGCATTCAAAATTGTTTGTCCCTTCTTCGGTTGTTGGTCGTTAGACGCGTGTCCCTATATCAAATTTTTTTACATACGTTGGGATTCATCTCATCTGACTGGAACTGTTTGTGGCATGAATTCGAATGAGACGTTTCTCTCTTTTCTCTCATATTCTCCTGTTACCCTTTCGCATTCGTCACTTGCATTCACTTTTTATGTTTGCGACCATGCTTTTTAAAAATAAATGATAAGTAGTCTTCTCATCTTCTACCTTCTCATTTGCGTCCACCGAAAATTTGCTTATTTTTTTGGCATAACCGTTGACCTTCCATAAACAGCTCCAACAGTGGGTCACGAAGACCGAGCGGAACTCGCGCACCAGCTGAGATTGTCAGATGCACACGAAAATTTGTATATGAAGGCAGGTTCAGAAACTAACAGCTCCAGCTGATATGTCAGATGGATGGGGAGTGTGGTGATATAGTGGTATAAGGAGAACTGTATGAGGGCAGATTTAACGGACGATGATGAGTAAATTCTCGTTTGTTTGCCCATGGACAGCTTGCGGTGAGTTGGGACGTCAACCTCAAGCGATCACCAAACTTCTTTGCGGTGACTGTGAAAGTGTTAAAGGAAGACTTTAGTTAACTAGTCCTGCGTGAAGGAAGAAAACTGTCAACCATGAGTGCGTGATGACGATAATTGAGACGCAAATTGACCTGACAGTGATGGTGTGTGGATGCCGGCAGACTACGAACTAGAACTTATTCACATAGTCTAACCATGTTCATGGTACAATACATCGTCCATTCATACAAGGGTCTGAACTAAATTTAGCGAGTTACCACCGACGCTTCCACCTCGCAGGTTAACTAAATCAGACCATGGAAAGCCACTCTTTACTGCCGCAGTACAACCGTTGTAATACCGGTGAGGTGTTTAAACATTGCGGTGGTGTAAATGCAAAGAACTATGTTTACACGACCTATGCTCATCCAGAACTGAGCTACGGAAACAGTTCAACTTTAGTTCAAAAACCTTACTGCATAGCATGGTAAGATAAATTATGAAATGGGCTGCAATATGGTAATCGCCCCTGCGTCTTCAATGGATTACTAAACAATACTACGTATGTTTGCATACTCCATGGTCTGTAGACAGATCAGATGTTTAGTATGCTAGGTCTGCTCTGTTACGCCGGATCGAACTCCCCTTGGCACATGAACTAGAACAGGTGGGCAATCACTCAACCTACGAGATAGCCATACCTTACGCCAATTTAATTATGTTGCTGTCATCCACTACAAACGTACTCAATTTAAAACCTCAAGAAGAAGTATCTAATGTCAGAAAATCATCAACGGACTACATCTGAAGATTTCGGCATAGTGTAGCTGGAGGAGCGGAAAAATATATCCACGTTGTGAAGCAACACTGAATACCACGGCCAATGAAGCCGTGCTTCAATAAAATGTAGGGAAGACTTCAATCGACTGGAAAAAGTTTGGAACCGATTGAGAAGTCATCGTTCCAAAAGAGCTTGGTAAATAGTCGGTAGTTTTTATTTGGGCAACGTTTCGCTTTTGACACAAAAACTTCATCAGGCCAAGTGAACAGGTCACCAAATTGGCCAGGTTGTAAGACGGACGGGGAACCAATCAGTAACTCCTCTTCAGATTATCACACCAGATCAGTGTTTAGTGTCAATTAACAGCTCTTGTCGGCTAGTGCGGTTGCCAAAATCTTGAATCGATGGGCTGGAGGAGTTTCAAATTAGTTCCGATCGCTTTTTGTTCCTTACTTTTCCACTTCAGGGTACTTCACTTGATGATTCACTTCGGGCTACAGAAAGCAAGTTGTAGATAGAGTTGCGATCGAAGGCAGTTTCAATATGCGTATTGTTCATACTGACTGAGCCACCAGCAATTATTGTTGTTAAAACCTCATGTGTCAAACGCTTACAAGATGGAAAAGACTAATACAGCGTGAGACATATGTAATTTGAGAAGATGATCTATATCAACCTAGACGGTTGTCCATTATGCTAATATCTCAAAACCAATCAGCAGGTAGCTTGGCAGATATTGAATTTGTCAGCGACACCGTACTGAATGAGTCTATGTGTACGGTTTCACTGACCTCAGCTGATTCGAAACGGCCTTCCAGAGGTGAAAACAATCAGCGTAATCTAAGATGAATGCGAATTTCCTTGACCAAAGTATAAAGGTATGCAGCCCGTTATAAGCGAGCTAAACCGACCAACTTCACTTGCATAGTGCAGGGTTAGTAGCACGTCCTTCTGAATCAATCTGTAGCCACACTAAAGATAGCAATAAGAACCAGAGCTGCATGTTTGAAGGCGATTTTGAAATTTGACAATCACATGAATATGGTATTGGTGAAAACATGTGAAAGAGTATTGTAACAAGGTGACATGTATCATAATCCATTGTTAGTTCCCCATAATTAACCATAAGCAATCTGTTCAAAAAATTTCTACGAACATAGTCGTATCGTCTCTCAGGTTTCTATCCTTCAAATTCTCAGATGGCAGGTGGCACACACCAGCCCAAGGTCATTTGATTCTTTATGTTTTACAGATTAACGCACAAGTTCCGAAGACCGGAAATTCCAAAAGCTGCAATCAGTGAAATATAGATCAAAGTAAACGCCAGCTTTACTCTTCATATGGATGCGCATCTCAATTTTCATCAAATTTATTGATTATTTTCACTGACATTTATAGTATACACGTCGTTCATTAGACTTCTGGCAGTTTTGCCTGGAACCTGAAACAATCCGGGTAAAGATTTAAAGAAAGCACATAGGCGAGTAGGAGATGTTGGGTATATTTTGCGCTGTCTCTTCGTGTGTATACTGCAGAACATCAGGTAGATGGACAAATCAGAAGATTAGGATGTCTGAAGCAAACCTACCACTATTGGAGTGCGGAGACGTGATAGATTCCTCCTGTGTACGAAGTTCTGTCACAAGATAACAAACGCCAGGATACCAGTGTTTGCTGAAATTACTAACCCCATCTACGGAACCCAGAATCGATTATATCACTGGTGCGCTGTTGATGCTTTTGGTATTCTGATGAGGCAGAATCTGATTCGATTTTATGCGTTCACCTGACATTGATCTACATTTTTGTGCAACAGCCCGTTTCTCGGCCTTTTCTTCAAAATCTTCTTGAAATGGTTTTTATTAACACTCCACTTTAAGATTCACATCAGTATTCGTTGTACCCCCTTACAACATTCAGTTTTATCGAGGCTTCAAATGCAAGGCTACCATAACGTGAGCACCGCAGTCTACATTGGATATTAATTGAATTATGTGTCAGCTTCGTTCACGGACGTATTTCTGTACCAAACTCTGGTTTGTTGTGAACTTTGAATGTTCCTCTTTTTGCTTTAAGACTGTGCAGGCTGCCAGCAATATTGCTTTTTGTAGTAGCACTCATCATTATTCTAACTTATACTTATGCACATCAATCATATCCTTCACCAAACCAAAACAAATTCAGTACTTTGACATCGTGAATAAAGTACTTTATCATGACCTCTGGAGTTTATTTTTATTGGTCAAGCGGTTTGTGCTGTGTTACTCAGCCAGGACGCTATACAATGCAACATTAAAAAGTCACTCCTGGGGACACAATAAGAATGGAAGCGAGAAGGTAGTTTGACCAATCATCCTCGACGATACCGGTTTACCTGTCCGAGGTACCCGAATTATTTGCGTCAACCTGATAGAAATAAAAAGTAATACAGTCGTGTGAACTGTCGATCGTGGTGCATTGGTCTATAAGTGATGCCTATCAAGGTAAGTTATCGAATGAAAGCTCGCCTAGTGACTGGCATTTGACTTTTGCGCAGAGTTTCACCACGGGAGCTCATGCATCGAGTAAAATTACTAGTAGACCAACCTATTGCTTTAGATTATGATCAGTCCTGACCACTTTTCCACATACTAATTAAAATGAAACTCACTAATGTTTATACGGTTGGCTTTTACCCACACGAATTGCATCACTAGATCTCTGCAAACAGTTAGCAAGACCGACGGTTCATATGGGCTCGAAGATACTACGGCTAGTGAGCCGAGGAATTCGAAATACACCAGAATAATGTTGGCGGATCAACTTTTTTCAGTGACACCAGTCTATATCATTATATATATATATAATAGGCACCCACGTATATGCGCACTCAAGTCTCTCAAAATCACCACCATTAGTATGCATCGATCTACCAGTCTTAACGGACGCCAGTCCATCCATCTTATCGGATCGTTTTTGCATGAAGATTTCTGTTCTAAAATTTACCACCGATCTTTTTTACGCCGGTATTCTACTGGCCCATTAATTGCTATTCTAAAAATAACGTATTAATATATGTCGTCTGCAATAGCAAACATGAATTTGTCGCATTACTACAAAACCTCTATGGTCTCAAATTATTCCCCACCATTTTGCGGCTATTTGACAGAATGTATCTTTGGTACTTTGTTCGTCCTACCGTGTTTGTTCTTTTCTCAGCAAAACAAATGTCTTTAAAGACTAGATACTCAACGCTGAACAGAAATTCTTCATAATCTTTTACTAGCGATATTTTAGAACACCTACATAAGACACTAAAAAAACTGAACTGAGGTGGGAAGTACACCTGCTGCCGTAACTACAACTACAGTTAAATTCTTCGCCTCAGTAGGACCAAAGTTTAGCTGAATGGTATTTCTGAAAACCGCGTCGTGCATAACAATCGTAATTCTTGAAGCAATCTAAATCAAGTCAGACTTTGTGATTGATGAGTAGGTCCATCCACTTGATTTCACCACAAAAAGGCACTTTGATCTTGGAGGTCACTCTGTATTATGTGTGTTGCAGTAGTCGTGGTGGGAACCCTGACACTTGAAGCAAGATAAAATTTACCCGTAGGATAGCCATTCATATTTATTCGTTAGTACCCGGCCGCTTGCCTTGAAGTTCGTGTGCCTTGTACCGGGTAGTTCCAACTCGTCCGGTTACCAGCGACCATTAGCTAGTCAGTGTACCTGGATATTTAGGTGTCGTTTCTCCACTTTGCTGACGGTTAGGCTCAAATGCCCGTTACATACTACACTGTTTGTGCACCATGGGATCTGTGAACTTTGTGCTCTTGACCTTTGGTTTCGGTCATTCCTCTAGCAAATGCCCATCTGCTGTTAGCTGCGTCTGCTTAGCTGGTCAACAGGTTGGCACCTGATAACACAGCTATACAGGCAAAAACACTCAGTTCAAAGCTTGCAGGCCTGACGTGGCAGCTTTTGAAACAGAGATCAGGGTTATTCAGGTCCACGAATTCCCAGTGATTTTTTGGCTTTAAACCGAAGGAGGATTGCCACCTGAGACTTGCGTATGCAGTGTATTTGATGATACATTGAAACTATCAGTAATTTGTGCCACCGCTTGCTGGCGTCCCGAAGGTTTACCGCGCTTGTCATTGCGAATTTACTGTCTGATTTGTGTGACCTCCTGGTTGATGTAATGTGCGTCATACAGGTCAGGTATCCAGCTGACTTATGATCGTGACCAGAAGTCAGCTGATCACTTGGGCTCTTTTCAGTCTGCTGGTAGCCGCTGAGTGGGATAAGTTTCCCGTTGTCCTTGCTAGAGACTGTGAATTGCTCCACTTATTAGAATGCCCCTCTAGTAAATGATGTAGATCAATAACCCAATAACTAGGTCTCAACTCCTACGGGCAGTAAGAAAAATTGCTTCAGAAAAGATGTGACGAGAAGCACCTTTGGAATTGCAGTGAGGATCACCGACTTTGTGTAGCGGTCTTCTTCTGGCATGAGAAAAACAATTTCAGTGCTTTTGATGTTATTATGCCCATGAGGACAAAGTATGTGGTTCTTATTTATCATTTTATAATGGCGCACAATATTGGTTCTTTATACATTTTTGTGTAGAAATAGCCAACCTTGTACCCTGATTCGTTGTTCGCGCCTCCTTTAGCTGTTTGATGGGATGTCAGGCATTGTTGATTTTACTGCGTAGATATTGTTTTTCCAATTGCTGAAGAAAAACTGAGTCGGAGAGTTTTCAGAGTAGAACTTGACCGTGAACTTTGCTACCTGGAGAAAGCCCAAATACCTAAATAATCAAGTTCTGATTTGATGCCATTAAATCTAACGGACAGATATTTATCAACTGGGCGTGCAATCGATTCCCCAAGTAGGGCAAGATCATGGACCGTGTTGTAAACCGATGTGAGTTTTGTTTCATTGCATCTTCAGCACCTTCATGATCCTAATCATAATAGGGCGATTATTCGTGTCAGTGACTGCCAGATCGGATGCGCTATAGGCGTTGGTTATTTCTTCCAACCCAGTTTGTCTTTCACCCTATTGGGGCCCCACGTGAGCGGGGATTTTTATTTAGTGTGTCTATCAATGAACAGCTGATGGATGCGTTTTCAAGTAGTACGCCTATCTGGCTTGTCAGGCATGAAAAACGTGGTGACTGCTCATCCAGCATAGCTTAGGTCTTCATCTACTCCGTGTGGGTCCTCCATTGGCTGAGCGTGGATGCGTTAATTTAAAATGTTATCTCAAGTTTTACTGTAACACGGCTTCATGACTTCAGGTTTACTGGGCACATTGTTTCACTGATAAAGCCGTCGACTAGCTTTTATCGACTATGTTGCTAGCGCACCCAATGTGCACAGGTTCACTTCAAAACTAGTCTGAACAATTATCTGGGGGGTGGATTAATAGGCCTTTCACACCCAATAATACATGCACTTCAGTTAAGTGGGAACATCTGACTCTCCACATTTTTGTTCACAAAAGGAAGAAAAAACTGTAGGATGGTAATCGATCTAGCGAAGTTTAGAATTGTAAGCGCAACATTCCATGTCACATTACAGGAGGGCTTCTTATCTCACAGTGGAACCATATTATCCGTGACTTAGCAATGCGTCAACTGTGGTGAGACTTAATAGCTATATGATGTGGAATGTGTGATAACTGGGACCGGAATGCATTGTGTGTTGGGTGGGGCACATCTACTCGAATAACTATTTAAAGATTTGTTGGAGTAAATGATGAAATCAAACAGTCACCGCAGGTCCAAATTGAAAACAAATGTTCCTTTCTGAGTTTCAAAAGAAAGGAAGGCAACGCCTCCACCTGAAGTTTCACGTTTGGAAGCTACGCTTGATATTAAGTATCGTTGCGGACATGCTACAAGCGATTACTTACAGTCTCATTGCAAATAATTGAATAGCGTTTTTCCACCTTGATTGTGAGTCTGTTCGGTTGCATTGACCGCGGAGCCTGTTCCCCGGTAAAGCAGTGAGGCAGCCTTTCTCGGGCCTCAGCAACACTAGTTTCTCCTATCCATCATGTTCATAGGCCTAGTTAGTTATATATCACGTCAGCCCAGATTGCTGCGAACTCCTCTATAGTCTTTGACTGTTCAAGCACTTCCCCTTGCTTGAACTCCTGGCACAGCTACAGACGATAACTCCAAAATATTCGTAAAAAACACCAAAACAGTCGGGTACTTATAGCATAAATGTATCTAAGAAGAGTTTATTAAGACACCATGCTATGTTTTGCTGGTCAGAGTTTAACGTTGCCTGTAAATAAGCAGCTCCACAAAAACAACTTCCCCGTGATTTCGGGAACGATACATTTGAGTTGCATCTGTTGGGCCGATTTCGGTACAGCTATCTTAGTTAGTTTGCTATTGTGCTTTTCAGTTTTGTTCAGACTATGGTTAGAAATCTAATTTAGACTAAACTGCTGAGCACGTCGTCACTTTGCTCTTCTGCACTCATGTTCGTATGCTATTGTGCTTTTCAGTTTTGTCCAGACTATGGTTAGAAATCCAATTTAGAATAACTTGCTGAGCACGTCGTCACTATGCTCTTCTGCACTCACCTTTCCAATGCATACCAAATGTGACAATTAAAACACGTCTGGCAGCTTTTTTGCAGTTGGAATCTGCACATTAAGACCAGTCAGTTCAGTCAGTAGATGTCATATAAGTATCCACTTCTATGATTTTTGTTTCCGTTGTAAAACAACAAGCGCGAAGTCCTAAAATCTACCAGCGCTTGTCAGCAGTGTTCTACGTTGCTAATGCTTAGAGACTCTGCCAAAGTCTGAAACCACCGACTTTCTATTCATGCTAACATGATTGATTACGCCAGCCGTTTGATTAAGGCTATCTTAGGCACCTGAATATATGCACGCGTACGTGACTGTGGTGATGTACTATTTGCAACAAACTAGTTTCATCAACTGCATATAAACAGTGTAGCAGGCGGTTCAAAGTGTCCCATCGTATGCTGACTTATGATAATGGTGACATAAATTTGAACGTGTTCCATTCAGACGCAAGAAATGCAGCAGCAGCTGTCATTCGCTCACTCATATGGGAGGGAACTTTTAGAGTGGTCTATTAATTAGTAGTACTTCGGCAACATAGTCTGTTGCGGTGTAAAACACAATAAAATTAGACGTAATACGCCACTCATAAGGCTGCTGAAAAGTATTCGATAGCCCAGAACCGGTTTCGCCCTTCTTGGAGTTTATCCGGTTACAACAAATTAGGTTTCACAAACTAGACAAGTCTCTCCTATTAAAGCTCTATGGCAAGTGCCACGCAGTCTAATTTCAAAGCAGTTAGAATTCTTTAAAAATAGATTCTCACAAAACACTTTTGGGAAGACTTGTTGCTTTTGCATTCTTCATAATGCCCCATTCTTAGTGTTCCGAAAAGTCGTTGACGGAGAATTCACTGGAATAGGTCGAACACGATTGCTGTCTATCAGTAAGCATCGTCAGAGTCACGGAGTGAGAGATGTCCATTTCATAATTTACAATATGTGAACAGATGTTTGTTAGCCATCAAAATAGTGATTCCGCGTTTTTTGCTGCTGATTCCCGTCTGGTGCAGACTAAGAACGCGCTAAAATAGAAGACAAAAATGTACAGCAAATTAGCTGACAAAACCGGTGCAACGGTAGCGATGGACACAGATACTAAAATGAAGTGTCAGAGAGTTCATCATTTTTAGTCAGACTGTGATTCACAAGCTACCTGTTCTCGAATCTGATGGTAAACAAAAGAAATCCACTTCTTCCTTCTCAGACTTTCAAAAGAAAATTGTGTGTGCCACTTTTTTGAATACATTTTTAGGTTTCTATCCGTAAAACGCCAAACGTCTTATCTCAATTTCAAACCAAACGGCTGGTTGGAAAAAATCCGTTTTTACCCAACTTTGCGATTGACTGAATCTGACTGAATCTGGAGAGTTAAGGTATGTAAATGGAAAAATCTAGAATTTTCTGGTTCTGTTGTGTAGCAGATGCAAACAATAGGAATCTCATATCCGTAGTGTATGTTCTGTTCCTCACCCATATCAATGGCTCTTCTCCTACACCAAAAATGTAGGCCTCAATGGACCTGACTTGAAAATCAGTATCACTGGATATCGCAATTGTGACCGCATCGATTATCAAGCGGAAAATGGTGAGATGAAACATTCGGCCTCAAAATAATGAATATTGCAGAGTCCGGAAAAGAAATTTTTGTGCAAGGGCATTATGACCGTGATTGGTGGAATGTTGATTCATTTCTCATTCGGTTACTTTTATACTGTTGGTGGGTTCAATGATAATGGTCAACCTATGTTTAGCCAATATGACTCCATACATATACAGTTACGTGAGAGCTCGAGTGGACCCGAATGCAGATAAAAAGCTTACAATCTGGTTATCGGCGATCGCGCTGGTTATGCAGGGCGTTATGATGCCCATTGGTGGCCTTGTTTCTCAGAAAATTGGTTTCCGTCCGGTCGTTGGAATTTCGTGCGTAGTTCATAGGTGAGTTATGTTACGTACATTTTCATATGTGCTTGAAAAGAAAATGTTCCTTTCTGATCTGGGTCTCCTTGGTTTCAGCGTCTGAAAGAAATGTCAAGCAAATTGATCCACCAAGGCGTTTGTCAGACAGATAAAAATTCACGGTCAAGTTTACAAACCACTTGCTCACTCTATAGGTACTCGCAAATTTGATCGACTTTATCAATGAAGAATATACAAAATAAACTAAGGGGTGGCCCCTTAGATACATAGGTGGCTCATAATGCACTGTTTCCATAAATTGAAGACTCTTCTTAACGAAGCAACACGGATAATAAGTAACCATCATAAATGCTTTAACCAGTCTCCAAAAAATCCTTCGACTGAGCTTGGAGCTGCCATCTTGTCCGCCAGACCATCTGTTTATCCGGGCCAGTGTTATTTTATCTGATCAATGTGTTTGTCTTCTGTTTCAGTGGATCCGTACTGCTGACATACGTTACCGTTTTGAGGTCCTACACAGGAGTCATTTTGACCTACGCACTAGTTCAAGGTGCTGGGTTTGGATTTGGTTACTCCGTAATTTTTGGTGTGGCGACTGGAGTGAGTTCCGTCTTACCTTTAGTAAATCAGTCCTTCACATCTTTTGATGACCCAAGGGGTTATTCGAAGGACGCATTCTATATTCTGGCTGCCAAAGGGTTTCTATCACCATGACGAAATTGCTCAACCCCCAGAGATAGTTCGTCTGAAGTCTGTTCTCACAAATAAGTCGTCTGTATCTCCATCGCGTACACTGACTTTTTAACAGAATTGAAGACCACCAATTAAGTAGTGATTTATTTTTCCCATGACAGCCATGAAAGCCGTATTCAAATAGCGCAGGTTATAGTACAGGGATATTTTTCAGAATACTTTAGTCCTAAAAATGGATTTCTCAAGACCCGGCCTGTCGTGCTTCAATTTTAGTGGTTTCCAACCCGGCGCCCACTAATATTTGGACTGGTTGTTGGTGGTTTCGGTTTGGGTGCTCTGATCTTCACTCCAATACAAATGTCTTTCATCAACCCGGATAATATCCCCACGGTTAACGGGTAAGTGGTGCTTGGTAAGTGACCATTAAAGCAACGAAGAAGTGTACAATGTGCTACACACGCCGGTTGCAAGACAAAGCAGTCTGTAGTTAGCCAAGGGAAATAGCGTCACACCCACATAATTTCTATGTCACGCATTTTAACGCAACAGAAGCCTGCCATTGTCATCAACGTAACGGTCGAAATTTCCGACGCTGAAAAACCAGTGTAATGCGGTCAAAGACTCTGCCTCTAAACTAGTTCATCTGCAAGAAAACGCCTACCTGCTCATGGCTAATGTTTTTCAGGTTGATGAAATATGTCAAGGGAAAAACCGCACAGCAGCTGTAGGCACTTATACCAAAGACATGAACATACCGATGACCCTGAAAAGAGCAAGGATGTTTTTTGCAAAGGATCATTCTTTCACATTTCGAGGATCTACGGTATTAGAACGGATTGCGAGATTATTCGAACCGTTTTACTGCTGAGAAAGAATAAGTAATCCGTTTGATTTCAGCTTGCTCAAAATAGACACGTCTACTTCATTGAGATCCTATGATTTTTCTTGATGAGATGAGTGGTGAGACTTTTGAGCTGAGTTTTCAATTTTTGAGAGAAAGGCGAAAAGATGCTTGCGCTGAAGACACAACTACTATCTTTTCCTTTTTCATCTTTACCAGTCCTTCCCAATACAGTCCATGAACATACATTTCAAGTCAAATTCAATCAACCAATCATTCGTTTCAAGGAAGAAGATCTGAGTATAGTGTTTTGGGTGAAAATTTTTAGATAGATTTCGGTCGGATTATGTTAATTATTGCAAAAAATCGACTGGCCAAACTGGGTGGTTGGCCCCCCTCGGATTAGATGAAATCTCATCTCACTACCTGATAGGTGACAAAAAGTTGGTCTAGAACAGCTGCTTATTCAGCGCGTGATGATCCATACATAACTTAAATATATGTGCCAGCATGGCATTCCACCTGTTAAAATTAGCACCATAGTACTACCAAGGTTATGTATTTGTGATGAGTCATACATTTTCACGTTACTATTCCATTTGAGATTCACGGGCGGCACAAAACAACTCGAAGAAGCTGAGATAGTCTTCAGCTGCAATACCTTAAATGTTCTCACAGCTAAGGGACACATAAATGTTATTATTCCTACCATAAAGGCGAGATTGCGACGGCAATCCAGCGATTTCCTCTTACTGGGTTGAGAGGGTACACAAAAAGCTTTAATGAACACAGTTCAGGGTGTTTGGTAATTTTCTGTAGAAATGGATCCCATTGGGGATATCCAGGTGCCACATCTGACTTTCTGACTATTCTGATGCCATGAGGGATTTGCAAATTACTTATCTTAGATTCCCTCAAACACATTAAGATCAATAATTCTCACTTACCTATAGGCGACAAGAAGACGACATTTTCATTACACCCCAGCCAACAAATATAGGATGCTCGAATATGACGTTGTGGACCGAAGGAGTGATATCAATATATTGGCAAAGAACGAAAACCGCCATAACCACGAATACGCAGCTCGATACCTTTGGTAACCGAGTGATTAGACTCACTCACCCAGTTTCATAGTAAAGTTAGCTACACTTTAGAGGCTAAAACCGATATACTCAACCGCGTCAACTCGGGGTTTTCAGGCATTCTTAGTGGGTCTGTACTCTTTAGCGGAGAGTAGACAGGTTCCATACACTTTAGAGGCTAAAACCGATATACTCGACCGCGTCAGCTCGTAGTTTTTCAGGCATTCTTAGTGGGTCTGTACACTTTAGCGGAGAGTAGACAGGTTCCGCAGAATGGTGAATTTTACCGTGGGTGTCCTTATACGCTGAAATTAAATGAGTGGGCAAAATGACTGCCATTTGTCGTCACTAGTGTTGGCGAAGTTAGTGAACGAGTTAAGCATTAGAAACTTCGTTTATCTAGACACATGGCGTCTGCCTGTCTGAACGATCCTCGTCGGGTAACGTAGAGAAATGTCGCACGTGTACTGCATACACTCGTGCGTCGAAATCTCCCAAACTCAGATGCCTGGTTCTCTGTGAGCAAGAAACACGGTCCAGAAACAACTGGACCATTGTTAATTTATGGCTGGACGGTTGTGCAACTTTTGTTAAAATGTCGTGAGTTCTTATCACGCCGCTTGACCTAAACAAGACTTACATGGCAAAATAATTTTAGCAAGCAAAACGGGATTATATAGGCTGTGTTCAAGCTAATTATTGATAGGGAACCGCATATAACTACAAAACTAACCGTGAAGCAATTGCGGCATGGCGTCGGTTCTGTTTTGAAAATGATCCCGACAACGCTCCGCTACGTGCACTTGGAAATTGTCGACCTCGCAGGTCAACAAGATGTGACCGATTGGACGGACAATCAGTGGTTTCAGGTGTTGGTGGTTGTGGAATTTTTTTAGAAAATATACTCACATGACTCTCGTTTGAATAAATGACCTCCTGCCCTCGCGCACTCATCCAGGTGAGTCCACACCAAGGGGGGACACTGGACTCGAGTTTTGCCCTAGTTAGAGCTCATCAGCAGTGTATCCCATGTCTCCATGTATCCAGTGTTTATCCCATGGGTGTGAACATTTGATGTGCGAGGTGAGCGTGTTACCAATGAGTCACCAGCGCACATTGGACTCACCCGAATTTTTATGTCTGAACAGGTGAATGTGTTTGCGCTTGAGTGATGTGAGCAGGACGCCCGACGCCTCGAACGACTGCCCAGTACTTATAGTTTGTTTCCAGCAATCTGTTGGACCACGTTGAGTTACGCGCAAACTCCGAAAGTCAAATCGTTCAAATGGAGGTTTATCTACAAATGCGGTACTATAAATACAATAGTAAAATAATAAAACTGTACAAACCTGAAATCGTGGGACTATGCTGCCTTCTGTTTACCGGTTTAAGAACTGCTTATTACTAACGGACCCCAAAGTCCACACCGACTCAAAGCCACGTGTTTACAAGATAGCGAAACAACATATTGACTTAAACAACACGTCCGATGACAAGGTCAAAGAACGGTTTATGTTCAGGTCAAAAACAAGCAAAGTGGTATAGACGCAAAACCAAAATAACAAAAATGAGGAATAGGGTTGTACTACATAGAAATAAAATAAATGAATCGACAGTAATATACGTTGGTTGTGTCGATTGACTGGCCTGCCACTCAGAACTTCCCGGTCATGTAGCGTCTACCTGGGGTTTCAATGAATTTAAAATTAACATGTAATCGATAGTTCTTATCCGCAGGCTTATGTGGTTTACCAGATACATACTCATGGAAAGTATGATTTTATTACTTGAAGCATCTCTATTTTACGCAAGAGATAAGGACAAATGCTCAGTACTCAAATAAACGGTTCTTAAGTTTGCATGCGGTGGTGTACAGTGCCCACCGAAGTTGTACGATAATGTAGCAATGAGGATGTTACATTTATTCATAAATCTTATCTGTTTTGCCAACCATTACAGGAGATTCGTGGACGACAGTGTGCTCAACCGCCTACCGAAATGCTTTCTACTCTGTGGTGGAGTTCTGCTGGGGATACAAATAATCGGGTTTTGTTTAATGCAACAGAGACCTTCAAAGGTGAGATCAACACTCATGCATGACATAGTGAGGACTTGTGTGTGAGCAAAAACAGCGTGAAAGTTGACCTTATGAACCTGTTTATCCTAAAGCATAAATTCCGTGGCCCGACAGATCGGCAGACTATTGAGACTGGAGAAAATATCTGTTAGCCTTTTGGGAAATTGCCGAATCATGAGGAGCTATAAGTCAGCCGTTCATCTACCGAATGATCTGAGGTAATGTACGTGACTTAGGCTAGATATCGATACAACTAGAGATGACGAGAATGCATATAATACTTTGCTATTGAACGGTCGAAGTCATTCTTGATTTCCAACCCATATATCCACCTAGATTCCTTAATGGAAATAAAGACCGGTATGCGTGTTCTGAGCTCATCGTTAAAGCTTTCTTGTCAGTATATGTCCCCTTAAACGATGTTTGTGAAAACCTTAGTACAAACTTTACCATTCTCGATATCCAAACTAGAAACCCGGAGAAGAAGAAGAAATAAGGGTCGAGGAAGAAGAAATTGAAAATGTGAGTCAGTTTGACTTGTACACAGCCCCTGTGGTGCACATAACACATCCAGAACAAATACGAAATATTCTTTACTAATTTTCCTTACTGTACGTTCCAGGAGAAGTCACTCGAAGAGTAAGTACATCATTGTGTATTTCGTTTAAAAATTTGAAATAGCTTCTTTGTAAGCAGAGTGTATTTTCCCAAGCACATTGTCCTGATCTGTTGTATATATATGAATAATATCAAGGATAGTTCAGCTTTAATGCCCTTTCGGCGCCTAGCTGCCATGACACCCGAACAAAGCGCGCGGGCTGAGACAGTCAGGTTGCCCAAGCCTAGACAGACGAAGCTGAGAACATAGGCCACGTTTTGACCATGGATCTTCCGGAAAGTTGATTCGCGCTTTAACCACTGGGCTATCTCGTACTTGTCCCTGTTGGGGTTCATGTTGACCCTTCAGTTTCTTAAAGATTCTTATTAGTATATTGAAACTTAGACTGTTAACAAGTTGACGCTTGATGGAGAAACGTGGTCTGCTTTGGAAGTTCCGGTCATAACTAGCTCAGATATCGCTAAAATGATCGAAAGGCATGTGGTGTATAATATAGAATCTAAAAGTCAAAACACATCGTAGTGAAGTAGGATGTTTTAATCGGACGCCTTTCTTGTCGTGAGAAAACTTTTATGGGGATTCTACAACTAACTAAGTGCGAGTCAGGGACGACATCATTGCCTCCGCTGATTTGTGTGTTCCTCGGGTCAGTTGGCAGTCAGTGTGGCCAGTGGGTGTGGGTGCGTTAGCTCTGTGAATACCTGCGCGTGATTCTGTGTATTTTGATTAGGATATGCCTACGGCTGTTGTGATGGTTGTGATTGGAGTCCCGTTTGACATCTAGCTAAGATCCCTACAAGCACGTGGAGGCATTCCAGATGCTGACACCATCACTACAACAGATTCAAGATGGTTGTCTGTTGATCTCTAGCACTTCAGGGCACGCTTGTTCCACATGTGACTTGAATCCTGAGTGGAGTACGCGTGTACCATTGAAGTTGATTTGATATCATGACTCAAGTATGTGGCGGCCCATTGGCCGCACAGTGCAATTGGAATAAAACTTTTAACCCCGAAATATTGTATTTTGTTGCGAATGTGTTTCAAACCAAAGCCCATCCTAATCTACGTTCATATTTTCGCAGCTACCAAATTTGGATTGTCCACTGAAGTAATCATACCTCTAACGGAAAACTTCCCTAGCATCGCTGAGAACTCGCGATGCCTAGATGGGGCTCAAAAGTTTGGACTCATATCCTGAAATCCATTTCCTATCCCTTTTAGTCCATCAGGGATACGTCGTAGCCTTCGAAAATTCAATTCTATTGTGCGAACGCCGGGCGCCACTATGTTGGAGTGCATTTGCTGATTCGCGTTCAAGCATTTTTTTAAAACTCAGTTAGACTTCGTGAAGCAAACCACGTGTGGCGTTTGTACTCCACGATTCGCACTTGGAGCTGTCTGGCTGTCTGGCCTATACATATTTAACTGGACATCCTGCACAGGGATTTGTTAGAAGCAATCTGTGCTGTTGCGGTTCGATAGGGTACTTAGCCTTTACGAGGTGACCACTGGGTTTATATCTCCCTGTTCCGGACAATGAACCTTATGGAGTATTCATTTCTCAATTGTTTTGGTTCACCTGATCGTGTAGACTCATCCGAGCACAATAACTAGACACGATTCACTAGCGATCCGACGACTGCACGCTTGACGTAATGTGGATGCGAAAACTCATGGTGAAAGTGCCTGTCTGAATGTGTGGATTTTCCACGGATTCCCACTGAGACGCCATTGTTCGTGTTAGCAGATGGCTTGCAGTTCAGGAAATTAAGAGTAATCTCTTCAGCATCAGCCTCTACCGTGAATTTCATACTACTGCATTGTCCGTTCGAGCAGTTTAGAAAGACATGCCACTGTGTGGCTGATATGATAGCAAACATGTGGCCAACGAATCTCGGTCAGGTGTACGGTGAATGGACAAAGTCACGTAAGGTCTTAGTTTGAACATGGCGCGAGAAAAGATTAGCTACCATGGGTGATACTGGAGATCCTACGACGACACCATCAGTGTGTCTACAGAGTGCATATTGAAATGTGAAGTATGTGGTGCCTAGACACAGTTCAACATCAGTAATAATATCAACGGTACACAAGGCCTTATGTAAAGTAGGAGCATGTTGTCGAACAACATAGAGGACGTGAAAGCTAAACAGACATTAACTGGTACGCTAGTATACAGAGCTGTTATGTCAAAGCTGACCGCCAATTCATCATATTTGATGTGGCTATAGTGAAGTATATTAACGAAGTCAAAAGGACTATTCACGTGACGTAACAGCTAGCTGATAACGAAGATTCAATAAGGACACCTGAGTATTTGAATAGGTTGTGAGTTAAACAGGCAGTATAGTCCACGATGAGCCGTACATGTGTTTTTGGCAAAAAATAGAAACTTTCAGGCCCATTGGATTCAGGGACAAGTGGATGCAATTGGAATAAAACTTTTAACCCCGAAATATTGTATTTTGTTGCGAATGTGTTTCAAACCAAAGCCCATCCTAATCTACGTTCATATTTTCGCAGCTCACCAAATTTGATTGTCCACTGAAGTAATCATACCTCTAACGGAAAACTTCCCTAGCATCGCTGAGAACTCGCGATGCCTAGATGGGGCTCAAAAGTTTGGACTCATATCCTGAAATCCATTTCCTATCCCTTTTAGTCCATCAGGGATACGTCGTAGCCTTCGAAAATTCAATTCTATTGTGCGAACGCCGGGCGCCACTATGTTGGAGTGCATTTGCTGATTCGCGTTCAAGCATTTTTTTAAAACTCAGTTAGACTTCGTGAAGCAAACCACGTGTGGCGTTTGTACTCCACGATTCGCACTTGGAGCTGTCTGGCTGTCTGGCCTATACATATTTAACTGGACATCCTGCACAGGGATTTGTTAGAAGCAATCTGTGCTGTTGCGGTTCGATAGGGTACTTAGCCTTTACGAGGTGACCACTGGGTTTATGTCTCCCTGTTCCGGACAATGAACCTTATGGAGTATTCATTTCTCAATTGTTTTGGTTCACCTGATCGTGTAGACTCATCCGAGCACAATAACTAGACACGATTCACTAGCGATCCGACGACTGCACGCTTGACGTAATGTGGATGCGAAAACTCATGGTGAAAGTGCCTGTCTGAATGTGTGGATTTTCCACGGATTCCCACTGAGACGCCATTGTTCGTGTTAGCAGATGGCTTGCAGTTCAGGAAATTAAGAGTAATCTCTTCAGCATCAGCCTCTACCGTGAATTTCATACTACTGCATTGTCCGTTCGAGCAGTTTAGAAAGACATGCCACTGTGTGGCTGATATGATAGCAAACATGTGGCCAACGAATCTCGGTCAGGTGTACGGTGAATGGACAAAGTCACGTAAGGTCTTAGTTTGAACATGGCGCGAGAAAAGATTAGCTACCATGGGTGATACTGGAGATCCTACGACGACACCATCAGTGTGTCTACAGAGTGCATATTGAAATGTGAAGTATGTGGTGCCTAGACACAGTTCAACATCAGTAATAATATCAACGGTACACAAGGCCTTATGTAAAGTAGGAGCATGTTGTCGAACAACATAGAGGACGTGAAAGCTAAACAGACATTAACTGGTACGCTAGTATACAGAGCTGTTATGTCAAAGCTGACCGCCAATTCATCATATTTGATGTGGCTATAGTGAAGTATATTAACGAAGTCAAAAGGACTATTCACGTGACGTAACAGCTAGCTGATAACGAAGATTCAATAAGGACACCTGAGTATTTGGATAGGTTGTGAGTTAAACAGGCAGTATAGTCCACGATGAGCCGTACATGTGTTTTTGGCAAAAAATAGAAACTTTCAGGCCCATTGGATTCAGGGACAAGTGGATACCACCGTGTTTTAGTCGTTGCAGTTACTTAGTAATCCGAAATTTGGTCCTTTTGACAGTTAGGCCTTCTTTCTGCAGTTTGATTTTTTCATAAGTATCCAACGTTAGATGTTCCAATGTTTGACTTTTATTAAATTGATTGTAGAATTGCTCGAAAATGGTTGATTGCAGTAACGGGAACGCCGCCTTATGAGTTAAAATCTTTTATAGTCTCTTTCAGTTATCTAGCGTGAGCATCAAATTGTGCAAATACCACAAAGCTCTTTATTGTCCTTTTATTAGCAGTAATATGGACACTGATGAAACATTTAGTGCATGGATATAGAGATGTGGATTTTTCATTAAGACGTGGGAATAAAATTTATACAAATATATGAACGCCTGCCTTAGTGCGTCATTAAAATCTGAAGCTGTGAGAAGAGAGGATAACCTGAGGTTGTTGAAATAGTTGGTTAACTCCAGACGTGTGATATGAACGTCAGAAAAGAAATCAATCTGCTCTGGAAACCCCAGTAGGCTGGCAGCAAACACTTGCTTGACAAGATATAATCAGGTGACTTGGATGGAAGAGCTCGTTTTTAAAAAGATAATTGTGACTCTGTATATATTAGAGCATGTAGCATTCAAGAGAAAAGGAGTGACGCAATGTCGGTCAATTTCTGTTCTGATTATGCCCCAAAAATAGCTGTGAGGTGAACAAAAGCATAACGCGAGTGGTCACATGATCCATCTACTTCCTGAAAATTCATGATTTGTTGAAACAAACTTCAACAGTTGAAGCCTGCTGACGTCTGTTTCAAAACTGAGTAATACGAACTTTGAAATAAATGCCAGGGATCAAGCCATTGGTCTATTGCGCCTACTAATGATGCCTGCACAATTGATGACGAAACGTCTGCAAGTTGCCGGCGAAAAGATCAACAACTACGTGATCCACGACTAGGCTTGATTGTTTTTTATGGTGAATAAGATAGATAATATCACAATTATATTGAGTGGTAGCCCGCTTTTGTTTACAATACAAAGTGATTCACAATTTTCATATCGGTACAATTCTGAGCAACTAGACCATTTTCCGATATGACTGCGTTTTTCTCTCACACTGTTCTACATTTCCTTCGTAGCAATTACCCTACTAAGTGCTTTTATTTGTCACATGTGATTTAATCGCGGTCTTAGTATGAAGGTCTAGCCTTCCGGATATGCGTTTTGCAGATCACTTTAGAGTTAATCAGAGATTCCTGTGAATCGGTCGTTCGTCACTCTGATGATGTCAGTAAAATATACGTGGGTTTTTCAAAAAGATTGCCAAATGAAACAAGTGTTCAGGTAAAGGATGTCGGGAACGAAAAGTTTCAGTTGAGTCTATCGTTGGCACCAAGGTGTTCTGTTAATAACTACATTTTACCATGCGTATACAATTTCGCGTACAACATGAACATAAGTCTGCAGTAAAATCGGGGACAACACTCACCCTAATAGCCCCAAAAAAAGGAACCCGATGAATAGCCCTCGTTTTAAAAACATTTCCGTAGAGAACACATACCACCTACTCTAGTATATCACTGATTGAGGCACTTAGTCTACACACACAGCGTTGCCTATTTTCACTTTGGCACACAATGAAAAACGAATCCCTAGAAAATGAGGTTCGGACATTCAGTTAAGAAGGAAAAGTTGGAGTCATGGGCTATACACAATGCGTAGTTACATACTGAACGTTTTGTGACGTGGAAATCAGAAATTGACTATCCAATCAAGTGGTGCATTTTATCTACTTCCATTTCAGAGTAGTCGAATTGAAGCCAAAGGATCTGATTCATCGCCTAGATTTCTACCTCCTATGGCTTATTCTGCTATTTGCGGCCATTCCAATCACCATTATCGCATCCGCATATAAGGCAAGTGTCCAGCTGCGACAACACATCCTTTCTTATCGCCTTGTCCACCAAATGCATTTTCACTAGCCGTCAGACCCTTTATCTTTCTCGACTACAGCTATTCGGACAAGCTTACATCACCGATGATCGTTTTCTGTCCGCTGTTGCAACCGTTTCGTCTGCGTTCAACTCGGGTGGTAGAATCTTTTGGGGTTTAGTCGTCGACAAGTTTTCATTCAAGGTGAGCCATTTGATCGAGGAATTTTCACACGGTACTGGTTATTTGGCAGATACGCGATTCGAGAAAATGATTCAGCTAAGTAGGTTTTTAAAGGAACACCACGATGCCAAAAGCTCTAAGGAACTGAAGGCAAATACTTCTTGAATGAAGCAGGTTACGGACGCACAAAAATCAGAATACATGGGCGAATTTCTCAACTATACTTTATCATTCGTGCCACGCGGACTTGAAAAACTAGTCAACAGTGGTTTTCCTTCTGGTTACTTGTTCATGCCTAAGAACCTCCCGACAAAAACTGCTGCAAATGTTCACTAAGCGCACGTTACTCTTTGTGGACTGATGGGTTTTGACTAGCATGTGTAAGCGTAATCACATCCACTGAGCATGATATTCGGCTCGGTAGCTTCAATTCTTGACTTAAATATGGATATTTTTAGAATACTTGGTTTCTGTTGACCTATGCTTGGAGCTAAACGAAACACACCAAGTACTTAATTAAACCATTATGAGTAGGCGTAACATACACAATAAAACAAAAGCACGGACTGACTGCCTCAGCAAACTCGCCTTGAGCGATTGTAACTTGAAGTGATTGTGTCAGAGTGCCATACTGTTTTTGATCATGGAAAACGTTATATTTTCATGACATTTTTCAATGGATGTATTTGAAAGGTAGAATCTTCTTTGATGACGATGATTATGTACAAGCTGTAGTCTAGCACAGTGCTTAATGCAACCGAAAGTGTGACACAATGTCACGAAGACGACGTTTAACACAGGGGCAGAACTCACCACATCCGTAACAACTTCTGGTAGAATTTTGTTTGCTTGGTATTTGTAGCATTCATTTCGTGGAATACAGAGCAGAATGTTGCCCAAAGTAACCATTCACAATACCATTCGTTTAAAAGGTTACATCGTTCTGATCTTTCTTTTAATAACTTATGTCAGGCGCTTGCAGGCATGTGATTTTTTGTGTGAGCAAAACTTTTTCGTTGTGACTCCGTCATTAACGCTGGCTACCATTCGTTCCGACAGTTGGCCTACGTAACTGACAGTTTTGTCCTATGGACGACAAAACTACTAAAAGTATGCTATTGACAGCGGCTAATCTAGGGCTAGGAAAACTCCACTGTCACACAATTAGCATGTTCCAGCATCGGCACATGAAGGGCCACCGTATTGCTCCGTTTTTACCAAACACTACTCCGAACAAGTTGATTGCTTGAAGGTAAACTATCAACTACAAATTTTCACGGTGCAACAAAAGACTCCAAGTGTCAGTGGCTAAAAGTTTCAACTGTGGTATGCTTCAGATGCATGTGCCACACAAAGTTAGATTTACGCTGCACATGGAAAAGCACTCAAGAACTATCTCCCTACCACACATTATCCAGGAGGGATGAAATTTTGCTGAAAAACCAACTACCGATTCCGCTTTCTTCAGGACGACCTGGTATCGATTGCCTAAAAATTTCACTTCTCGCCTGAGTGTACAAGTGGAAATACATGCTGGCTTGCATGTGTAAGGGAATGTTTTCACTAGCAAAATATTCTCACAGATGTGGTCACTGTGTACTCAGAAATAGCGTTATTGTTTTCCCTAAATAGAAACGAACAATCGGTACCAGAAGGCTTACTTGTAATTTTTCTTTTCATGTGCTATAGCTCCCTCTGTGCATCTTACTGTCGATTTGGGCAGTGGTCCTGGTCACTTTTCCCCATTTATATCTTGCCGGCGGAACAGCCCTCCGAATTCTTTATGTCATTTGGGTTTGCCTACTGTGGTTCAGTTTGAGCGGTGTGTTAACCATCATACCGTCCGCAACGGCTATACTATTTGGTCAGAAGAACGTTGCGACAAACTATGGAGTCGTGTACAGTGCATTCGTAAGTAAACAATACTAGTGTTTGTGTATTTCCGTTTTGCGTAGACGATGCTGATTTTTGCTTCATCTTTCCTTTATCTAGTCTTTTGGGAGCTTGTTGTGTGGCATTTTCCAAACGTTTCTTCCGGAGCAGCCTTACGTAGTTCAGTTCTCAACGTGTTTTGTTCTGGTAACTGGAGGTAAGCTAGTGTGAGCAACTCACTAATTGAAACTCAACACACTTATTAATATGCTGTGCGCTTGAGTCTCTAAAAATACCCGACCATTCAACAATCCTCCCCCCGTATCTCTTCTGTTTTATAGATGATGATATTCTCAGTATACTTTTTATTTCAGCTCTGGTAATGACGTTATGGGTGACAGATATGAAGCTGAATCACCGGCTCACATTATGTCGAAAACTTACCAGACAGTGTGCTCGATGCCGTGACAGCAAACAACAGACGAATAACGTTTAATTCCATAGGAGAACAAATATGTTTACTATCATTGGTTTCCTCGTAACCATTTTTTTCAATCAGGAAAGGGAGTCTACAGGAATTCGAGTACGTATGTGAATTACTGTTGGCAAACCAAATCTGTGTTCAGTACAAAGCCTTCGGTTTTTGAGGAAACCTTAACAGACGAGGATTTTAGCTAATCCTGTGATTGTGCTTTGGTTACATATCTCATTTCCGCTCAACAACCAGATGGATAGAAGGAGAACCCGATTTTTGTAATGTCGCATTTCATTTATTAGGTAACTTACCCAAAAATTGAAAGGCAGGTTTAACTTCTCTTGGTTATCAGTTATTTTGCTATAATAATTTGTTTCAGATGGTTTTGCCTAAAATGCTCCCCCCCAGAAAAAAACATTTCCTCATCCATCAAATTGTTTGCAGCAGGGACACTTGTTAAGAAACATCTTTCAATGGATTGCTTGTTATTACTGATTTTTTAGAACCAGTAGTCAGATCAGCGGCTTTGACCACCATATTGAGGCAAACCCTGATCGGAGAATCACTTTGCTCCCTTCGAAAACCAGTTATTATGAATGAAAGTTGTTCATCTCTGTAGAACGATATTGCAGCGGACTGGCCATTCCACCTGAATCGTCGGTTGGACTGCCTTTATCTTTGGAGGGTTCTCTTTCAACCAGCGTTTTGGGCCTTTTTCACCCGGCCTACTCTCTTAAATCTCACACGCTTTACCGCTGGAAGTAATGGGATATTTTCGGGGCGCGGGATTTCCGTTTGAAAGCAATCAATGTGATTTCATCTCTGCTAATCATCCGTAATTTTTTGACCGGATGCTTTTAGCAAGATCCTCCTACAGCCCGTACTTTTTCAGGAAGTATTCCAGGCATGAAAGCTAATCTTTGTGATACGTCAAATATGAGCCCTTTGAAAGATATGTCTTTCTTATTCAGATTATCTTGGCAAACTGATGGGTTCCTCATCCATTCGTTGTTGTTTTTGAGATTTCTCTTCTTGGTTGGTTGGCTTATTTCAGTATTCACATCATATGTCCCTCGCGTTGCTTATTCCGCATTTCGGCAATTACTTAAATTCAATTATTTAATGATGACGAGTAATCATGACAGCGTTTGTTTTATCGACATTCATGACTCTGTTCATTAGTGGAGGCGGATGCGTGCATCGGCACCATCATTAACTCATCACCTAATTAAGCAGCTATTTATTCAATAAATCAATTGCTGACTATACTGCCTTGCTAACATCGAAGCATCCGGATGGCCCAGTGGAGGTCTGTGGATGGTGTAGAAGCCTGTCGGTAGGTCGTGTTTTTCACTTACCAGCGTGTTTGGACTCTGTACGCCCAAAATTGGTAGACTTTGAAGGTTTCAAAACTCAGGCAGTATACATAGTGATTGGGTTATCTGTTATGATTGGTAATTTGGTTGTAAGGTTTTCACCATCAATAATGATAACCTGGTCACTGTGTTTTTGGGTACATGTCTGAAGGCGCCGGTCAGATTTGCGCTAACACCAACATAAGTTCTGTTGACCAGGAGTGGGTTTCGATTAGGTCGTTTAGATACCCAGGTTGGCTCTACCTCCGAGTGACTGAATCCCAGGAAACCTTTGATCACGGTTTGTAGCCATGATATATATATATATATATATATATATATATATATATATATATATATTGT